>NC_064849.1:23715036-23975036 GCF_024139225.1 Suncus etruscus
ACTTGGAATGGACAATTGGTTATTGATAATGAATCAATTATTTGGTTTTTATTTTCGGCCACACCCGTTTGATGCTCAGGGGTTACTCCTGGCTAAGTGCTCAGAAATTGCCCCTGGCTTGGGGGGACCATATGGGATGCTGGGGGATCGAACCACAGTCCTTTCCTTGGCTAGCGCTTGCAAGGCAGATAGATGCCTTACCTCTAGCGCCACCTGACCGGCCCCATGAATCAATTATTAACACAGGAAGCAACTTTGTTCCTAGTAGAACCACCAGCATTATCTGGGCTATTCCCACTATGTTATCATTGGATGAATGCCACCTCCAGCACCTCAGTGGTACTTCCAGTTTTGAGGTGCTCCTCTAGACATTATATCTGGGTAATATTGCCTAGAGCAGGCAGCTTCAGTGCCATGAACCTTTCCTTATCCTTTCAACTACTTCCTTTCTCTGCCAGTTCTCTTCAGTTGTGGTTTCTGGTATCATCATGTTACTGAAGGGAATGAAAGAACTTGCTGTTTAATGACTTTCTTGTTGGTGGCTGCATTAACAATGCATCTTATTTAATCTTTACCGCAACTTATTGATTGGGCACTCATATTATTCTGCAAGGAAATTGCAAATCATGAGGTTGATCGGTTTCTTGAGTGCCAGTGAGTGAAGTGAGAGTACACTGAAAAAGGGCTACATGAATATTGAGGGATGACCAAGCACTTGGCCACTGGCCATAGAGGTCTAACGTTAAGGGCCTTCCTGGCAATTTCCACTCCTGTTACATCCAGAAATTTTGGTGAAATGAGTTCTCTCTCTGTTCCTCCTGGACTCCTGATAAATTAGACTGGAGGTCATGCTTCCAAGGATATGTTCAGCCAATAGTAATTAGGACTGTTTACTACTGTCTGTGGGCCTGAATAGAAGTTATTAACACATACAGATGATCACTTTGAGGTGACATCTTGGTCTTTCTCAAATTTTGGTACATTGCCTCATGATAACCTTTCTGCCTCTCTTGATAACTTATAGAAGGTGCTGTTTCCTCTGCTCATAGGTTCTGGAGAACTTATACCTGGAGTCACCCCTGTTCTTTGAAAAGATTATGTAGAAAAATGAATGCACGCACAGGGTGGGGGATGAGATATATTATGAATTCAGTATTCTCAGTGTATAAAAGTGGAAGGCAGCATAGATTATGAGTACTACTTAACTATCTGTTCTGCTCATTTTTTTGAGTAGAAGGCTATCCAAGTTGACACATGGTGACTTTTACTACTTACCTACTGGCCTTCTAAATAATAACATTGGAGTTGGCAGCTAAATGTTGGGAAAGAAGTAGAATAGGGAACTAAACTTCAATCTGTTGATTTGTAAGGTTAGAGGCTGCTCGTTGGGCAGACAGGGTGTTTGAATTCACATCATTGTGGGCAATGTGTTCTTGTTTGGATTCCTTCATCCAGGCACTAATGTCCCCAGCCCTTCTTTGCTTCTCTTGTTCGAGACATGCAGAAATCAGAGTCCTCTGCATTGATTTCTTTATAGAAAAAAAAAAATAAAAACAGAAATGTTTCCATTTTCCTTGTTATTCAGTAGTCACCATAGCACTCAGCAGGGGGTACCCACCAGTCTTGAAGGAACTATGGCTCTGTTTATCTTCCTCAGAGGTGCTTGCTGATTCCAGTCCTCTATGTGGTTCTAGAGCCCTGGATCAGATTGATCCTCTTCCTCCCACAGTTTTCTCTTTTAGAATCTTTCCCACCAGAAAGTATCTTCTCCCTCTCTTTTTCTATTAGTGGTAGTTTCTACAGTTTAGCTTCATTTACAAACAGAGATGGAGACAAGATGATTTCTAGAATTGTCCTCCCTTGAAATCATCCAGCAAAGCCCTCTTAGTATTCTTTAAAGTAAATAAAATTACATGTTTTGCTTTCCTTTTAGGGGCTTATGACTCTAAAAGTGTTATTTAAACTGTAGAATTGTGGTCTTCATTGCTTTAAAGTCACCAAGCCACTGCTATGGGTGGCAACTGGGGGGCTGATAAGACAGGCAGAAACTTGAACCCTACCATACACCTCATAAATCAAAATTTCATTTTGGGAAAATCCCTGTGAGATCCTAAGTATAGTGAAGTTTGAGATGGACTGCTTTCCTGTGTTTTTGCATAGTTTTTTCTTTATGTCTTCCTCTTGTGACATAACAGTGGAAAGAACAAAGCAAGATATGTAGTACATCATGGTGGAAATCTTTTTAACAAGTACTTATCTGCCTCAAATTACTGTTCATTAATACCCGTGATGTTTAATGTTCTTGAACTAAGTTGATGCATATTCACCAGTTTCATGAAATTGTACATTTTATGGTGGTTTAAATTTTACCTATTATCAAGGAAGTCTCTAGAATATCAAGCTTGGGACTAGTTCACATTAGTCCATGGGCTCTTTAGTTATGTTGACTTGATAGAAGATAACTATAGGTAAAGAGATGAAGGCTGTCCAGAGAGAGTTTAAGGAATTGTAAACAAGAAAGCCATGTTTTGCACTGGCATCTCATAGCCCCTCAAGCATTGCTGGGAGTGACTCATGAGCACAAGAATTACTTGGCATGGCCATCAAACAAAAGAGAAAAGAGTGAGGTTGAGGGAAGAGAGGGGTGGAACAAAGGAGGTATCTAGAAACACAAAGTTGGAGTAATTGAAATCCAGTTTCATATTTTGATTAACTATGCCACACTCTTACCATTTTCATAGAAGAACCTTAGGTGGGGAGAACTCTTGTTTAGTTAAATTTTTGTGACTTCTTATTTTTTGGATCTATGCCTGGATGAAACACTAGTAAACCATGCAGTGGTCAAAACAGGGGCCAGGGACCATCCCAGTGAAGGTCCCAACTTGTTTACTTACGCCACCTGATGCTGAAATCAGTCTCCAGGGACTTTATCTCCCAGGTTCAATGATGGGAAATCGGCATGCAGATGACATCTCAGAGTGAAGAACTCTGGGAAATCTTTTATTTAATTGTCCCTAAAGTGTTCTAGGTAGGATTCCTGAAGAAAGGCTATGTGACAAGTTAGTGATTATGTTCAGGTCCTCTTGGGTGCTGGTTGTCAGTGAGGACAGTCCAGAGGGCAAGAAGAAGAGTTGCATCTCAGGGGCAGCAGTTTGCTGAGCTCCTCCTTTTGGAGAAAAAAAACAAATGGAAGGTAGGCCATTGTCCATGTGGGACTTTGATGAAAAAACTTGAAGCAGCTTTTGAGTAGATTTAAACAAAGCTCCTAGTAAGGCCGTTAATGTAGTATTAATTATAGCCTGTCCTGTTGGATGGCAATGGTGAAATTGTGTGCTTTGGTTTTCTTTTGAAGGCACTTTGTCAGCATCTGAGACTGTAGTCTATAAAGAATAGAAGCTATTGTTTCTATACTTTTATAACACAGCAGTGTCTGTGGCTAGATTTCAGGAGAACCTGTCCATTACACCATTACTTTAGGATTTGCTAAAAAAAAAATACTTAGGTATTTAACAACCTGTATATCAACTTGTTCTTTCTATTCATTGTCATACGTCCAGAATTTTCAGTCTTATTGATGGTAATATAGGGGCCCCACCTCCTACCCTATTGTTTTTCTTTTTTTATTTGATACTTTTGAATTTGTCATCATAAGCGTATTATATATAGAACAAAAGTAAATCTCTGAAATGTATGTATTTAGCTCATTTCACATTAAATACCTTTAACTATTTGAATAAGAAATAGAATGTTGGACTGGAGAGATGGTAATCAGGCACTAGTCTTGCATTCTTTTTTTGTGCTGACCTTTTTTCAGTCTCCAGTATTGCATATGGTCCCCAGATACCATCAGCAGTAATCTCTGAACACAGAGCCAAGAGTAAGCCTTAGCACCAGTGAGTTTGACACAAAAACAAAAATTGAGAAGGAGATAAGAAGAATCAGAAAAAAGAAAGAGCCTATGCTTTATTTGAGGGACACTCAGATTCAACCCCATGTGTCACATAGTTCACTGAGCAAGGTAAGAGGAGAATCCCTGAACACCAAATATGACCCCTGGTCACCCCCACTCAGGAAAAAAATAGCAGATTACTGATCCATTTATTTTATGTACCATTCTTCTTGTTTGTTTAGCTTTTTTGTATTTTTCCTCAACTTCCCTAAAACTATTTCTAAAGTGTTTTCTTAGAAACACTCTCTTCTACTATAAAACAGCAACTTCAATTTTAATTTGTTGCATTTTTGTACTTTGACTTTTTACGGTATACATAATAAGCCATCTTGCAAGGTGAATATTTATTTCATTAGGTGAAAAAACCTCTAGAAGATGATATTTGGATTTCTGAGTAGCTTCTTAGTCAAATGAGAGGATTTATTACTGAAAAAGTATAGATTTAGGAACAGAATGGTCACAAGCCTTAGTGGTTTTTTTCAATCACCCAGATATTGGAAGGATATGAGCACAACTATGTAGTCTCAAGACACATCAGAGAAGCTTCCTGATTATTTGCAATAGCTTTTTTTTGCTCTTTATTCTTCATCTCCGACCTGATAACCAGGCATTCTCTTCATTGCACTGCCTGATGGGGACAGTAGAGGAGTCAGTGGTTAGTTGTCCAAGACCACCACACAGAATAGAGGGATGAATAGGGAGGATGAAAGCAGAATCTTTTCCTTATGAGGTCTGCCTCTTCTGCTCAAGGGAGCCTTAGCAATATCAGTTGAGTGTCTGCCAAACACCGCCCCTCCCCTTTTTAACTTAGCCTCCTACATCACGTGGAGCACTTGTCTCTGTGTCCTTGCATATGTTGGGACTTGACATCCAGGCAACTCCTTCTTTTCTTTGGAGGAGACACTACTGACAACATCAGTGACACTGATGAGCATGGCTTGGACACTGTTCATCAGGTTGACTAGTTGTTTTCTATGTAGTGGTACAACAGAGTTCACAGGCATGAAGGAAGAGCCTGAATCTAGTTATCAAGAGAGGCCCTGAATATGGGCACCCAGTGGAAACCCTGTTCCTCTGGGGAACAGAAACCTGAATACTTTCCTTTAGATTATTCCCTGGAGTTGGTTCGGGCCTCAGCTAATATGCATGTTCAATGGCTTCTTCAATGTCCCTAGTCAAAGATAGCAGCTCTGTGGCAGGGTTTCTGGGTTTCAGTCCTGTAGTTCCTTAGCAGGCTGATGTTCCTGGTCTCTCCTGCCAGATATTTGCAGTTCTTGTTCCTCTGAAAATATTTAGAAACTCCTGCCTTGCACTGCAGTGGGCCTGGAGAGGCCCCTTCAGAGCTCCCTTGTGTCATTGGGGTCACTGTTAGAGACACTTCCTAAGAAGTCAGTACTTAGTTCAGAATTCATAATGATTTTGGCTCAACTGTCTTTTGGCTATGCCCTATCATTCCAAACAGACTGCTCCATGCCCCAATACTGTGATGCAGTTTAGGTCAGCAGGCTAACAGGGAACTTTTCACCAAACTCCCTTTTTCCACATTCAAAAGAACCCTCAGCTGAGATGTCAGATAAGAGAGAAAAGAAAGAGGCCCAGGAGGAATGAAGTAAAGGGAAGTGAGGCCGGAGAGATGAAAGCAGAGGCACAGGAGCTTGGGGGTCAGTAGGTGGGAGGTCAACCCCTCTTTGTCAACTGGAAGGACCAGGCCTGTGTAAGGGAAACAAGAGAGGGGCGTTCGCAGCAGTGAAGGATCGGCACTATGGTCTGCTTCAAAGACCTCCACAGGGCAGGCAATGTGTACATTATCAATTATTGTAGATTATCTCCTCGATTTTTTCCCTTTCTCTCCCAGCTGCCAACGATTAGACGGTACATCTGGCAGCAATTCCAGTGTTTCGTCAAGTTACTCAGGCTATATGCCACACTCTGCTTCAGTTTTTCAGATGAGAGTTGAGGGGAGAGATTCTGAAAACAAAAGCCAGCCAGTTTGTCCCCCAACAATTATAAACATGCTTTAGGACCTGGAGAGAGTGTATGAGAAGCTCCCATTTCAGCCTATTCACAAGAATTCTTTGCAAATTCTTTCATGGAGCCCTGGAAGCCTTTCCTTAGCCAACTTAGAGGAGGGGATTGGGGAGGGGACTTCAAGCTTCTAATTTCTTCTGGGAAAGCAATAGAAGTGGCCTTTCAGTGTGTTGCTATGGATAGGCTTCCTTTAAGATCTGCTCAGAGATATGCTAATACTATCTGTTCCAATATTTAACTCATGCTGGTCTCTGTGTTGTTGGCTAGTTCTTTGGTCTAGGATCAGATCACAGGTCATACTATACTATTTACCCTTTACTTTTGACATTTTCTCGAAACCACCTCTGTCACAGACACCCATCTCTCTCCCCCTAAGGTGCTCCTAATTTTGGCTTCAATATGAAAACTTGGCAGCCATCTAGCTGTGGATTCACTCTTCCTTGCTTGTTTCACTGCAGTGCTTTTGGCTAGTGTGTTTACAAGTGTCAAGAGAAGATCCAAGGGTTTTCTAGAATGTTGGATAAGCAAACAAACAATAAGAATGTTTGAGACTGGAGAGATCTACACTTAAGTTGCTGTCTTGCCTAGTAAAGGACACTGGATCAATTCTCAGCATTGCATATGGTCCCCATGCACTACCTGGAATGACTCCTGACTAGGAGTTGTTCCTGGGCATTACCAGGACATAACCCATTTCAAATGTTTGGGGAGCTATTATATGTCAAATACCATGCTAAGAATTTTTTTCAGCCCATTTTATTTAACCTCTATGAGAATCTTATTGTAGATACTGAATGGTATATACTGTATGAGAAAATATTGAGTTCTAAACTTGCCCAGTATCCCAAAAGAATGAACAGCAAAGAAGAGATTACATAGGGTTTCTTCTAAATTTTAGCTTGGAAATAGGTTTTTAAGTTAAAATTGTTAAGTCTTGTTTAAGTTCCATTTTCCTTCTTAGAATAACCTTTGTTGAATTGAATTTCTAAATAATCTTTCAAAATTTAAAATTGCATTCACTTTACTCACTGATAACTCAACTAGTGGCATCACAGGAGAATTTGCATATTTGTTATCCGGCTTTATTACAAGCATCTGAATGGTTATCTTCAATGTGACTCTATTATATTGAGGTTCTACTTGTGGTCTTTGGTGGCCTAGGATAGAAGGGTGTATTTTCCATCCTTCCTAACACTGACTCTTGTTTAAAAATTGTTCTTGGTGTCTAGTGAAATAGTAGAGGGGTTAAGGTGTTTGCCTTGCATGTGGCCAACCCTGATTTAACCCCTGACACCTCAATTGAGTCACTGAGGACCAAAAGCAATCACTCCTGAGAACCTTCAGATATGGCCACAGAAACTCTTCCTCCAAAAGAGCAAAAGTAAACTGTGGAAAATTTAGGGACTGGAGAAATCATACACAGACCTCAGGTTTAGACCCCAGCATCACACACATTTCCCTGAGCACGCACACACACACACACACACACACACACACACACACACACACACACACACACACACGATAATTGTTCTCATAAACCAGAAATCTTTATGACTTGCCTTTTTATAGCAAAGAATTGTGCGTAATTAATACACTTGAAAAATGCTACCTGGTACTTTTATACTCCAAACCAGTAGCTCAAAACAAAACAAAAAACAATCAGTAGCTTGGAAACAACAATAACAAACTAGTTAAACAAACCAAGAAACAATACAAAGTACAGCTGACCTAGCTTCAATCCCTGGCATGGTCCGTGAGCTCCACTAAGCGTGATCCCTGAGTGCAGAGCCAGGCGTAAGCCTTGAACACCACTGCCTGATATGGCCCCCAAATTTAACAAACACCTACAGTAAGTCTTTTTATTATTGTTTAGACATTTTCTATAAAAGAAGGAAGAAAACTCACTTAGCTTCAGAGTCTTGGATTAAATTCTTCCCAACAAATCTCATCAGCCTTTTCAAAACAAGAAGACAAAGGATCGAGCCTTTATGATTTTTAATGACAATTCCTTAGATGTGTAGTGAGGCAAGTCTGCTGCTGATCTTACAAGGGACAGTTGAGAGTGGCCTTGTCTTCTGGAGAGCCACTGTAAGGAGTTTGGACATCTACTATATAGAGATTAAGACCACATCACTGCCGAGTCTTGTGGTTCCTTTTAAAGATGCTGGTTCAGTTCAATACATTTTTCTTGCATTACCGAGTTCTTCCATAAAGTCAACCACAGCCCATATTATCAGGGAGTCCGACTAAGCGTGTGGTGAGCAGGAAATAGATTAAACACAGGTTTTCCCTTTTCTCTGACTGCCAAAAGTGATGTCAGTGGTATTATGATCCCATCCTCTTGCCTGCTGCGAACACATGATGCCTGCTTCATTCTCAGGTTCCTAGGCTCTTATGGAGAAGTGGATGTTTGATAAGAAACGATTGGGTCTTTGGACAATTACTCAAATGTAAAATCTTTGCTTTCCTGAACAACTTCAGGGAGAGGGTGTAAAACACACACACACACACACACACACACACACACACACACACACACACACACACACACACACACACATTTTTCTTAGCGGTTCTCAGGAAAAGGAAGGATTTAAGTCCACAGAACTAAATCTACTTGATTTCGCCTTTGCCTAATTATAGACATGGTACTATCAACACTTTCTACTATTGCAGTACCACATTGTAAAAGGAGTCGTGATTTTAAGGGAAGTCTGATGGTTTCTTTAAACCCAGACCAATGCAAGCTATGTCTCTCATTCTGCAGCTCAGATGAAAACAATGACTCAACTTATATTATAGCCCTCAGAGTAATCGTATCTTTCCTGTGAGGGAAAAATGAAGGAGGAAATTGCTCTCTGTAGTTCGCCATCTGGCTGTCCTCAGGTTGGAAAGATGGCTTCACACTTGCAGCATTTGGAGCATTTGTGTATTTGGGAAGCACTTCATTCAAAGGAAGCACATGTGGAGTGTTAAGTCTTGATTTTTGCAGGGGTAATGTCACATGTAGGGTACTCAGGACTAACTTCTGGTTCTATGTTGAGTAGTGTCTTCTGGCAGTGCTGAGTATATCCTATTTGGTGCTAGGAATTAAACTGGTGTCAGTATGGCATGTAAGGAAGGTATCTTTACCCCTGCACTACCTCTCCAGCTCTAGAGTATTAATTTTTTTGGCTCTTCTCTACCTTCACTTTCCAGTGTATGTATGGGGGTGTATATTTTTCTGATAGTAAGTAGAGCAATTGGAGACATTTTTATTTCCACAGGGGCTGTTGACCTCTTTAGCTCTGATGCCAGACCTTCTTTGCTTTCTTAGCCTACTCCCTATTGCTGAAACAAAGGAGAAATAAGTGGAGTGACTATTTATTTGACTCAAGATTATTTTTTCCTCAACGTTGATTCCAATTTTCTGAAGACATATTGGGCAGAGCCTTGAATTGTTGAGGACTGATGTGCTCATTTTACTTTGCCCCCCCTCCCTCCCTGATTGCCTAGATAAACTTCAGACCACTGCCTTCTGCTGTGGGCTGAAGCAATGGCTGGGGTACCTCCTGGGTCATCCACTCTCACCTTCTCCTCCACCTGCTTTCCTTTCTTGGTGGTCTTCTCAAGTCCCTACCCCTTTGCCCCCCCCCAAGGTCTCCCACAGGCAACAAAAGGGGAACTGGAGTGTGGTGGCTTCTCTGGCTGGCATTGCTCCCAAGTGTTCTCCTTTGGCAGTGCAGAGCACTCAGGGCTGGCCTGCAGACCTTGTTATTTTCCCTTCTCATCTCCCCTGTGACTTGTACCAGGCGAAAGTGCTATTTCAGCAGCAGCTCCGTGAAAACACTGGTTTAGCTGGATGGTTCTCCTTTGCCATTTAAGACCAAAGGATTCCAGTCTCTCCAGCTCCATTCCAACCTATTTTAAAAGATGTTGGTTTTCTTTCTGTAGCTGAAAGGACTTTCTCCTTTTATCATAAAGTAGGGAACATCTTGCTCTTTCTTAACTGTAACTTTAGTTCTTTAGTTAATGCTTAACTTGTGTGTGTGCGCGTGGGGGGGCTTTTAAGTTCTGAAAGCTTTAAAACTTAGACTGCCTTTTTATGTTGTTGCTGTCTTTTCCTACACACACACACACACACACACACACACACACACACACACACACACACACACACACACACATGATTTGAACCTACATGGTAAAAAGTAAACAGTCTCCCTGTCTTGAAATCTCCCTTTACTTTTTTTTCTCCCTCTTTGGGCAATGAACATGGCTAAGAGCTGGACAGATTAGTTTCCAAACTAGCATAACCCTATTACAAAGAGCACAGAACTTAAGACCTAAACTGGAATTCTAATAATTCCTTTCCTAGGGTTTCACTGTCCATCAAATGCTCTGTGGTTTAATTTGTCCATCTAAAAGGCATTATGTGAAAATGTTAGCATGAGGAACACTGATATACAATCAGAACTAGAAGTTTACGTAGTACTAATGGTCATTAAAGGCATTCACTTAGCCCTTTGGCCATATTTATAAGTATTACCTTACAAACATAATACATTTGCAGTATTTTATTAGGGACTTCATTATTATCTAAGCATTCCGGAAATTTTCTTCTGCCCTGAACAAGGAGTACTCTGAATTCATGAATATCAGTGAAATGGCTGATGAGTTATGATCAGATTATGACATATTCTGGACTATAGGTAAAATAAGAAACTAACAAACAGCTGGGCAGGTGATATAGATGTATGTCTATGCATGCAGGTGTGCTTAGCATCCAGAGCTCTACACACCCCTCCTGGCCCCTGATTCCATCTGAGGCCCCATTATACCTAGTTCAAAGGACTTTTCTCTCCTGGATCTTCTAAATGCTTCATTGTCAGAAATATTTTTACTATAGGAAATCAAAATGAAAATGGAGATGGTCTCGAATATTGAGAAAGTTTTTTTTAAAATCAAGTTAAATTTGTGACCCAACTTTTCTTCTGTCACCCTAATATTTTCTGCTCTAGCCCTGATTGTCCTCAGTGTTATTGGGCTTGTGTGGCACCACATTGCCAAATCGAAGCATTGAAAACTTAAGCCAGTTGAGTATCACGGAACATCTGGGCTTCTTGAGCACCACTTAAAGACCCTTCCCAAAGTTGGTTAACATTTAAAATATTTTTTGTTGATCCATTCTTTAAGAATGGGAAAGATCTATGATTAAGACATTACTTCCTTGTCTGTCTTAATCATTTTTTTCACATTCAACACAGAATTTAAAAAATCCAAATCTTGGGGCCTGAGAGATAGTCAGTGGTAGGGTGTTTGCCTTGCACGTGGCTGACCTGGGATGGACCTGGGTTTGATTCCTAGCATCCCATATGGTCCCGGAGCTTGCCAGAAGTGATTTCTGAGCACAGAGCTGGGAGTAACCCCTGAGTGCCACCAGGTGTGGCTCCAAAACAAAAACAAAAATTCCAAATCTTTTAGGTAAATGATGATATTAGAATCACAGCTGAGTAATGGTTCTAAATAGTTGTTTTCTCTGGGTGAGAGAAATCACCAGTAATATTTATGCTCTCTTTGCATTTTTCTATATTTCATTTGTGAATTGAGTCAAGAATTTTTTGAAGGCATAGCTGCTTACTTGAATTTTTTTTTAAAGGCTATTTTGATACATTTCTGCATTTTCTTTGTTGAATCCACAATATAAGATTTCAAACAATGATCTCCATTCAAGAAGTCATTTCTATTCCGTTCTTCACGCCAAGCATTGCTGGATGAGTAAGAGTTACTTCCTGGCTGTGTTTTAGTGACAATAACCACGCCATTTATATTTTGCTTTCATTAGTAAAAGTAGAAAGTGCTAGGCTCTTTCTAGCCAGATATTTATAAAGGTGTTGCACTTGACTCAAATTAACAGGAAGTTGCAAGGCATTTACATATAACTTAGTGGGTTTGACTGAAATGTATTGTTGAAAGACTAAGATCCCTCTTATGCTGATATCAGTCTGGTGCTGTTTTCAGCTTCTGAGAAAGCCCATCAATAGGCTTCAGTCAGTTTGAAAGGAAGCAGGAGCCTTACTATTTTTTTTCAGCTTTAGGAAGCATAGTTTAAGTGGATCTCCTCAGAAGATATAAATTCCTTGTAGATGCAATAATGCAATAATCCATAGGTCTCAAGTAGCATTGCTCAAGTGTTGACTTCTTTGATAATACTTTAAAAATTACATTTTTCATTACTGGCAACAGGATTAGGTAGGTTTTATCTTACAAGAAGACACACATGGAAGAGTAGAGTAGATGCTGACATGGTGATGAAATTTTGTCAAAATGCAATTTCCTGCTACTAAGTCTCGCGACAGGTGCATCGTCTTCCTGGGTTCAGAAGTTATTCCCCAATGATGTAACTAGAGAGAATGTATCATAGACACATTACAATTTGATATTTGCACAGCTTTTCTCTAAGGAGATGCTCTGGTTCTTTTTTTGTTTCCAGTGTAGGCCTGTGACAAAGGCATTTTTGCAGTTGTAAAGCATGGTAGCAATATTCCCCTCTTAGGGTTCCTATGAGTCCGTTGGGCTTGTATATGTAAAGGACATGAAACATACTTGCTACTGTTTTAGTGCTTATTATAGACTTTGCCATTGCATTTTAAATGTACCACTTAATAGATACTCACTAGAGGGAGATTAGGATATATGGGCTTTGCTTTTAAAAAACAAACACACATTTTTAAATTTAAAAAATTTAAAAAATCTGTGAAATACATGTTCAACTTTCTTCAAGTGAGTTGTTTTGGTTAAGCTCACTCCTTTTTGATGTTAGTATGTCAGAGAAAGGCAGACTGAGCCCAAGACCCACTGTAAAAAGACCCTATAGTAATATAGGAGGTTCCTTTGCAACGAAATTCACCAGCGCAATCATGAACAACTGTTTTGGGAATCTTAGTTTGAGAGCTGTTTAGCTGTAGATAATGCTTTCCTGGGAATTCTTACTCAGCTTAATCAACCCCTTTATTCACCACATTTGGCTCTCTAAGCTTTTTGGCTGTCTCCAAAGATCAAATGTGCCCTCAAAGGTCCTAGACTGGATGCTATAGAGACTGTTCAAAAGAATATGCCTAAGGCTGAGAGGGCAGCTACCAAAAAAAAAAAAAAAAAAAAAAAGGAAGTAGAAACTTGAGAAGCATTCCAAAAATGCTTCTCACAATGGCAGCATGATTGAAGGAGTATTCAGACCCCAAGGTGGCTCCGGAGAAGAATGATTCTCACTGAAGCCTGTCTGTTACATCCACCTCATGACCTCATAGCTGTGTGTGTGTGTGTGTGGTGTGTGTGGCACAGCCTTAGACAAAATAAAAAGATGAGGGAATGTGGAGGTGGCTGGGTGGGAAGGATCTTTGGGTCATTGATGGAGGGAAATGGGCACTGTGGTAGTGGATGTAGGATTGGAGCAATGCATGAATGAAACTGTCTTTAATACTATTGTAAATCACAGTATCTCAATAATAATATCTCCATCAATCAAGATGGAGCAGGGGTTAAAAAATAGCAGATGTCAGCTTGAGACTCGCCCTTTAAGTTTGCCTGGGTTTTTGTGACCTCTTTCTAACCTTCTGTCCTTATTCTCACCCAGTTCCCTGAAGGGCTTTGCCCTTTTCAGACATCTAAAGAGATGGCACCATTAGGTAGCATTTTTGGATGAGTGCTGTTATGATCAGGATAGATGATAAACTTGGCTTTGCAAAGTGATACGCAAAGACTTTGCAGTAAAAGTTGCAGGGAAGATGAAGCCTGGGGTTTCCTGCGCTTTCAACAGGACTCTGGTGTGGAAAGTTCCAGGGATAGTTACAGAGTGGCCCAAAGCCATAGATTGCAGCAGCATGGGTTGAAGCCATATTCTCTTCTCGCCTCACAGGACTGTCAGAGTCCGCCCCTCAGCACCAGGCAGGTTGGATCCAGTTTGTTCCAGTGCTGAGCAGTTCTTTCAGCTGTTCTGGAGGAGAGCCAGATGTAAAATGAAGAGCATGCCCTGTGCCCTTTGCTTTCCCGTTCTCCTATTTGACAGTTTCTTTGTTTGTTCCCAGCCCTTTGATAAAGAATGGCCCGTCCTACCTCATTTGTGGTCCAGTGCAGTGAAGCCAGATCTAGATAGGCCCTACTGGAGGAAACTTCTGAGAGATCTAAACCTAGTTCAGGAAAAACTGGGAAGATGACTAGCGAGAAGGAAATCATTCTCAGGTGTTTTTCCAAAGGATGGGTTTTCTTTCACTTGTAGAAGAAACCACACAAAGGAAATCCCATTTCTCTGGCAATAGCAGTCTGTCTGCCTTTGGTTAAAAATAAACAATTAAACAAATTACCTGAAGTAATTATGTAAATACTGAATTGGTTGGCTGCTGCTAGCTTGATTTTCAGAAAAGAGGAGGAAGCAGAAATTTCCAGGGGTCAATATTTATGTGGTGTAAAGCCATCTGTCACCATCTCCTATGAAGATGAGCATCAACTTCATCCTGATTGTATCACACACAAAGCATGGCCCTATCCCTTTATCTAGTCAAGATGTATTTGCCACCTACAGTTGGAAGCTTAACTTTCACTCTTTTGAGGGAGGGGGTACACCCGGCAGCTCTCAGGGATTCCTCCTGGCTCTGCACTCAGAAATCACTCCTGGAAGGCTTGGGGGACTATATGGGATTCTGGGAAGCGAACCCAGGTCCATCCTGGGTTGGCTGGGTGCAAGGCTGCCCTACCACTATGCTATCTCTCCAGTCTCAGCTTCCACTCTTTCAAACACTCTTTTCTCCACCCACGCCACATTCTCCAGTATCTCTTGCTGTCTTCTACATCCCAAGTGGCTTGTTTTTCAGATGTCTCTAATGGGGAGTGTGCTTTGTCCCAAACATTTTTTCAACTCCTAATTGCTATGTGCCAGCCATGGTGGTAAACTATGCAGTTGCAGTCCTGAAACAACGCAGGCATCATCATTATTTCCACAGCCCTAGATCATACCATTTCTCCCAAAGCAAGCCAAGTATGTCAACATGGTGCTTTTCTTATCAAACGTTTTCTTGCCTCAATTGTCTATACCTCTGGCACTTTTTTGTTTTAAGGCCTGTGTGTTGTCATGGGAGTTGTAAGGAGTTCCTTGCAAGTATTTTTATAAATCAATGGTAGTATCTTTGCAAGTATTTCTACAAAGCAATAGTAGTATTCAGGAGCAGAATTCATCATGGCATTCTCCATAGTGCTTCCTGAAACAGCCATTTACTCCTTTAAAACATATTTATTGATGAATTACTCTGTGCCACATCCTGCTTGGGATATTCTATAAATATTGGTATTTGTCAGTAACTTCAGAGTGCATAGAAAATAAGCACTCAGCAGGACTGTCTTGTGTAATACTTGAGAGGCAACGAGGCTTGATGAGATGGAAATGTCTCTCCTTCCTGTAAGGGAATGAATGATGCCCCTCCGAGGTCTGTCTTCTTGAAGTGCGTTAGAAGCAATGTTGTTTTTCTGCTGGAGTGATTTATTTCCATAGATCTAAATCAGAATTCTTTCAGCTTGTTCTGTTTAAATGATTGACTAAGCCTGTTAGTGTGGGCTTCCTTTGCCATCCAAAATCCGCGTGTCAAACTATGTCACATTAGAAAACCGATTTCGAATTTGGTAAGGTAACTTCCAATTCTAAAACCTGTAGCTGGGTTTGAGCCAAAGGGGATTAAGCAGAGCCTGCCTGTGCCCTGCTTAGTATCTTGCATAGTGATTTCTCACAATCTCACTAATGGGATGGTTGGGTTTTCATCATAAACACATCAAAGCTTTTTGTATTTTTCTGTTGCTAAACCTCTGAACTGCCCAATGTGCATCGATTTGTTTACTGATTTAATATTGACTCCTCTGAGTTTGTGATGGCTTTTGACTCTTGCTTTTTGAAAGAAAAACATGACAAGCTACATGTAGATCACTCTTAGCCCATACTGACGGCCCTTCTTAACTAGAACCCTGAAAAGTGAACATGCATTTTTAAGATGCCTGTGGTGATGAAGTCTTTTATTTTCTTTTCAGAATGAAGACCTAAATGACCTCAGCAAATCCTCCTCTCACTCATGGGTACCCAGATGCTAACTATTTCGTGATTCACAACCAGGACCTCACATCTTCCTCCTCAGTAGATGGTACGATGCATCCATTTCAGTTTGTTTACTTTACACAATCCTCAGGAGTTCCTTGACTGAACTGCACGTTCTCTATTGTGCCAAGAAAAAAAAAAAAAAGCACTGTGATACCAGAACAATAAGTCTGCTTTTACTTCATCGTCAACCTTAAGGGACTTAGCCGGCCACACGAGCAGTTGTGTCCAGCACCACCATGCCACGAGAGACTGGGTTTACTCTCCTTGCATTCACAAGATCCATTTCATCTGCTGCTGAAACTGTGTTCAACAAAACAGCATTGTAAATTATGTCATACAGAAAAAAAAAAACAAAAAGAAAAAACTGTTCATGGTGGGTGGAGAGAATATTAAATATTTAACAGGTTTTGATTTATATGTGTAATTTTTTAAATTAAAATGTAACTTTTTCTTACAGCACATCTTTTGTTTTGGATGTGGAACTGAGGTATAAAAAATGTTCTGTTGTAAAGCGTGGAGCAAATTCTTAAGACAAGGTTAAGACTGAGTAGACTAGGGTACGATCCTTGTTTTAAGATTGTAATTCAGAAAAAAAAATAATATAATAAGAATCATAGTGCCATAGATGGTTCTCAATTGTATAGTTATATTTGCTGATACTATCTCTTGTAATATAGCCCTGATGTTGAGCTGAGATCCTTACAAGAATTAATCTTAATTTTGTATTTTTTCTGTAAGGCAATAGGCCATGTTAATTAAATGGAAGAAGGATATATTCTACTGGGTATTTTCAAGTGTCAGCTTAAAATTGGCAATTGAATGGAAGCAAAATTGCAAGAAAGGGAAATCAAAGTCTTCCATTGTATATACTGCAAAGAGGAGGAGACATGGGTTGAACCCTCCAAATCAAAAGCTCTCTTTGGAATGAAAAATGTGGGTGTTTGTAAATTCTGGAAATTTCTTTCTTTTCATAATAAACTAGAGACTGTTGATCTTTGCTGTTCCCCTTCCCCCACTTCTGTAAGCTTACTGCTCCATTGTCACCTTTTCCCCCTGTGCACACAATTAGGGGATTTTATTCCCTGCATTGTCTTGGAAAGATGGTAAGACAAGTGAGTGCTTGTTTTTCATTTCGAGCCAGAAATTAAAGTTCCCCCAAAGTGGTTTTTAATCACGACCAGGCCTACATGTCATTTGCCTTGCAACCCTTATCTCATGTTTTCTGAGCATTTGCAGTGTTACATTATTTAACCGACTCTAATTTGGGCCCATTTGCCCTGGTGGATTGTAGCCTGTTAGATATCAGCTAACACAACCCTGTGTCCAGAGAGCACATCAGAGCTTGTTATCGAAATGATGACTTGCTATAGAAACATAGCCAACAGAGAAAATATTCATTCTTCTTTTTTTTTTTTTTTGCTTGGAGTATACACACATCTTAGAAATTTTCCTTGTGAAAAAGAAAGGCAGTATGTGAACTTAAAGATGTTGCCTGCAGAGTTTTCTTTTTAATATTTTGAAACAGGATACTTCCTAAAGATGAATGAATGAATGCCACTATCAGGCTTCCATCCTACTCTGTGTAATCTATCAGGAATTCTCAGCCCTATTGGAAAAAGGAACAACATTGTCTCTTTCTCCAAAAAGTTTAATAGGGGCCTGGGGATATAAGAAAGGGGTTGCCTGGGACATTGCACTGGCTGCTGCCCCTCATCAACTGATTTGGGGACCCTCTGCTCTACACTATATGGGGTAGAGATCAGTGAAACACCCCTAGCATCAACACCAACACCAACACCACTACAACTACTGAGACCTGTTACTGTTAACTGGATATCATGTTCCTCATGTACAAGATGGCTGTACAGGGTTCATTGTTATCAGTTCTAAACATTTGCAAGTTCATCAGTTTCTATGATAAGTCTGTAATTTATGAGAATTGATTTTTCTCAAAGAACTTTCTGAGAGGCATCATTTTCTGTTATGAGAAGACACTACTGATTTTTAAAATTGGACATGGTAGTTGATACTCTTGCTCTAACCAGGATATTTTTCAAATATTCAGATCCAGAGTCTTGCTAGACCAGGAAGAAAGCATGCCGGCCTGTTTTTCCATAGAGAATAGAAAGAGTTGTAAGAAATCAAGAAACAGTGTCAGCCCGAACCATTTTCCGGTAATGCTGGTAATAAGTATTCCCGAGATACGTTTGCATGTGGAATGATCAACTGATTTGGGTTGAGAACAGAAAATGGACAGACTGGAAATTCATCTCTCTTGATTACTATTTCTCTGTTGTGTTGTCCAATAGTACAAAGGCAGAGATTCTTATTTCAGCTGCTCCTCCTGGGCCCTGAGATGGGTTTGAGGGCAGTATCAAACTTCACTGATGTAAAACTGGAAGCTGCTGGCAAAGAAGGTGAAAACTCACACTCTGTCTCCCTGAGGGACTGACCTTGAGCACCATTGACTACTGAATTCCTAGGTTCAGTTCTGATGAAAATAGGTTGGCTTTTTATCTATTTCACGGTCATTGTAGGCCAGCTCAGGGCTTCTGGTCAATGACATCAAGGTGTCCTGTAAGCTTTTTCTTCATGTTGCCAATCTTCAGAAAATTTTTTCTTAGAATCATGAGCAGAGTTTCCCAATTCTTTTTTGGGTTCATGACTTTGATGATCACTTCATTCTGGGCAAAAAATGAAAAAAAAAGGGGGGGGGGCTGATCCTAGAATCAGTTAGAAAGGAAGGGAATCCATTAATGATCAACACTGAGTCAATAATGCCAAATCAGTATCGAGGTTACATATGTGGCAGTTTCTAACTTGAAAAGGTCAGGGACTCTCTTGGCTAATGGAGATTGACCCCCCCCCCCAAAAAAAAGATGAATCATCTAGCCATAGTACAGCTTTTTTTTTTAAATCTATATTTTTCCTGACTTTGGTTTCCTAGTTGTCTTTGCCATTTGAGATACTTTCAGTATTGCAAAATCATGTTACTCTACTGTGAGAAATAGTATTTTGCGATAATGCCCTGTTTATGTTATCTTGTATATCCATAATGCATTATTGCCATGTTGTTGAGGGCTTTTATTTTATTGCAAGCAGGAGAACTCATTGTCCACTGATAATAGAACCTTGAAAAATGAGGCAGTTATAAAGTGCTTCTACTGTTTTGGCAGGACTCTTATAGTTGCTCTACCATACAAAGAGGTGCTAAAGCAAAAGCACTGGGAATTAAGGCCTAGTGTTTGGGGAGGAACAGGATTCTAGAAGGTATTAGAAGGGGAATAAACAGACCAGAGTCAGCAAAAAAGTTGTTTCTTTGTGAAGACTTGGCAGGGACTTAAGTGTTCCCTGGACAGGGCAGATATTAGTGGTGGTTATGTTTCTTTTCCATGGGCTGCTGAAAGATGAGGGAAAGAAGCATGCTCTTGTAGGTCCATGAGGAAAGATGACCTTGCCAATACCAAGAGAAAGACCTACAAAGAGAAGGGTCAACAAATTTGTTACACAGAGTAAAAGCAGTCTCTTGGGGTCAAAAGAATATTAAGTATCAAACACTGATGCCTTTGATAATTTTTAAAGTCAAGTAAGAAAAGATCTTGGAGTTCCTTTCATAGATCTGCAAGTCACTTTATGTGATGCTGGAGTTAGTTGTGTAGGTTAGATGGTGCATTGGGTGTCTCTTACTCTGTATAATTAAAACATCAATGGATACTGGGAAGGGCCAGAGTGATATTGAAAGTGTTTGAGCCACATTTAAGGCATTTATGAATAATAAAGTTTCCAATTTGTTAACATAATTGGAAAGCATATGACTTAACTTCCTTTATCTTTTAATTCTTATTAGTTGATAACTTGGCATTTGTGATGTGTACACCAAGAAATCTTTTTACCATTCACCTAGCATTTAAAAATCGCTCTTTTACATGTTAAGTCTCAAAGATGTTAACCATAATGATCCCACATGATAGGACAGATTCAGAAATGGGAAAACATGTCTGTATTTTATATAGACATATTTACTGCTGTTTTGTTGTTGTTTTGTTTGTTTGTACTTTGAACTTTACTATTGGCTTCAGAATGTAATTCCCAAAACATTTTTTTTTCTTACCAATTTCTTTCCTAACATCTCTCGGCTGCAGGGTGGGCCAAATTAAAATCATATATATTTTTTCATTTAATGTATATGCAGTTTGGTTTAACATCTTAAGATAGTGGTGCTATTCATGGTGCTACTTCATCTGTGTACAAAAGGACCAACACATGGTCTGTATTGCTACCAAAACATTGATTGTATATATGTGTATAACATGTATTCTGTATATATGTAATGGGTACCAGGCAAGATATATATTTTTATTTAGAAGTGTTTCCCTTTTCCAAGTTTTCTTTATAGTGTTATGCTTATTTTTCAGTCTCCCCCTCCTCAGTTCCCTGATTCTGTCTGGTACTTAGAACTGTAGTGTCTTCATCGTTAATTAAAGAAAACTGTCTAAATGAATTCACAAATGTGAATGTTAGTGATCCTTAATGTCTTTGATTATGGAACCTGGAACAGAAACAGCCCGTTTAAAGCATGCTGAGGTTTTTGGGTAACAGCAATGCACACCTTGAAACATTTTAATAAATGATTTTTGAAATAGAGAGGTTTGCCTCATCCTGCCCTCTTTGGTTGGCTTGCCATGGCCAAGAGAATGAAGAGAAAGATGCCTGAAAAGGTTTTAAATGACTTCAGGGGTAGTGGATTGGAGCATCTGTGTGCTTCCCTTGAGTAGAAAGGCTGTGGAAATGTTCAAGTCTTTGGGATGGGAAGACTGCATGCCAGTCCTCACTGCTACTGTAGGTTCTTCTACGCTCTGGGAGATTCAAGTACCTGGCCAGGGCTGAGACCCAGGCTGGAAAGTGTTGCCCGAACTTGTCTGATTACTAGAGTCATTTGGTAGAAATGCCCATTCCCAGGAGATATTTAGGCATGCACACTTCAACCAGTTGATGCTTATGGTTGGCAAGTTTGGGAAATCACGATTTCTAAACAAGTGGAGCTTTTTGGATTGGTTCACAGCTGAGGAGATAGAAGAACTGTGAAGTTTGAATTTTCTGGAAATAGTAAACTGTTCTCCTAAATCTGGAAACAGTGACTTAGCCCTACATCCCAACTCAATTTTTCTTGCCTCTTGCTAAACAGTTTTTTCACCTAGAGGAATGAGAAGGCCTGTGGTGATAGGACACATTAATAGGAACTCAAATGAGTGGAAATTTGGAAACAAATATGAGATAATTTTTTTTTTTTAATTTTGGGGCCACACCTGATGGTTTTCCAGTTATATTATTCCTGACTCTGCACTCAGAAATTACTTTTGGCAGGTTTGGGGATCCCTAGGGGATGCCAAGGATTGAACCTGAGTCAGCCACATGCAAGGCAAATGCCCTAAATATTGTGCTTTTGTTTCAGCCTCCCATTTTTTTCAATATTTTAAAGCATTTTTATATATTGATTGATTGATTGATTTTTGGGCCACACCCAGCGATACTCAGGGGTTACTTCTGGTTCTGTGCTCAGAAATTGCTCCTAGCAAACTCGAGGGACCATATTGGATGCGAAGAATTGGACTGGGTCCATCCCAGCTGGCTGCATGCAAGACAAATGTCCTACAGCTTTGCTATCTCTCCGGGCCTTTTTTTAATATTTAAAATCTTTACGTATAGTCCCATATTTTACCATGCTGTTCATAATAGGGTTTCATCCATACAATATTAAATTAAGCTCCACATCCTCCACAAGCAAGTCTGCTTCCTTTCACCATTGTCTCAGGATACACCTTCCCCCACTACCCTTGCTGAGCTCAGTTATATTCTGTTTGTTGCCTTTGGCTACTTGTTATCCCTTTGCTCTGTTTCTTTCCATCCCACATATGAGGGAGAACATTCTTTATCTGTCCTCTTTTGACTGACTTCATTCAACATGATACTCTCCAGATTCATCCAACAAGCAACTAAATTGTGGAGACCAAATTTTTTAAATTGACTTTCCTTCAATGATCCTAATGTTCCACTGAGCACAAAAAGACTTTTTCCTGGACCAGGGAGAAAGCCTAATATGTAGAGCATATTATCGTATGTGCAATGCCTGAGTTTGATGTCTGGCACTATACACTGCACCCACTCATCGCACACATTCTACCCCCAGCACTGCCAACTATGGTCCTTTGGCTCCCCTAAATTCTGGAGTCTGAGTATCATACCTTTAGGTTAAGCAATGAATGGTCTGCTTCTATGGGCTGAGCACCACAGAGAGTGGTCCTGGGCTCCCAGGAATCATTAACTGTGGCCCATATAAATTAATAACAATATTATTATTGGGGGGAATTGTTTGTTTAGGGCCACTTCTAACTGTGCTCAGAGCTTATTCCTGACTTTGCAAATCTAGGATCATTCTTAGTGGTGCTTGGGGATCCTATGGAGTCCTGGGAATAAAACCCAGCTTGGCTGTATGTTCTACTTGCTATATTACTGCTTTGCCCTGTTTGTCTTTTTTTCATGCTTATTTAGTAAACAGGGATTTTTTTCCCCCTACCTGGCACCATGAGTCATGTTTTCACTGTTAAGAAGTTGCACACAGGGGCCGGAGAGATAGCATGGAGGTAAGGCGTTTGCCTTTCATGCAGGAGGTCATCGGTTCGAATCCTGGCACCCCATATGGTCCCCCATGCCTGCCAGGAGCAATTTCTGAGCCTAGAGCCAGGAATAACCCCTGAGCATTGCCGGGTGTGACCCAAAAACCACACACACACACAAAAGAAGAAGTTGAACACAACACAATTGGTATTTTATCATCAATTTATATTCAGTTTCTACATTTATTCTCTCTTAGTACCAAAGATTAAACCCAGGGCATCATACATGTGAAGCATGAGCTCTCTGCTATTGATTTAAATTCCCCACCCCTTCCTCATTTATTAAAAAGAAAAACAAACCCTGATTTTTCCTCCCAGGGGCATTGCAAAACAAACATCACTCTAACCTCCATTGAAATTACACATAAATGTCTCTAATTAGTATTAATTTGAGGGAAATCTAGTTTGAATGAATTCCTGGTGTAATTTCTAGCATAATTGTTATTACCTTTATACATACACAAACTAACAAGTAAAATACTGTCAATAAAAGGTTCTGCTAGAATTATTAGTTAAGAACTTGTAATTAGCTCACTGATTCTATTATTATAAACAAGAGCATCACTTATCAGCATCATACTAGTTGGCTACCAAAGGTTTTTACACCAATAATATTTTATTCTTAGCAATCCAGGGCAAGATTCTACATATTCCAGATGTGTGCTTAAGGTGGGGGTGGGAGGATAATCTGTGGTCCCAAGCTAAATGTGGATGGCCAAATATGCATTCTCAAGACTATACTGCAAGACTCTGGTTTATAAATACTCAAAAACTATGCCTTGGATAGAGAAAACTCCAGTCTACTAAATGCCTTGTGTTATTAATTTGCTTAGCAAATAGGATCTCATACAAGCCTGCAAAGTAAATGTCCAATTGTAATTCTTCCCCAACAAAATATTAGGGCCTTTGATGGCCTTCTTTATCTTTGTATCTAGCTTAGTTTATTCATATCAGAAATCATTTGCTGGTACAATTAGAGTACCTCTTTCCCATAGCAGAAAATAATTATTCAGCTTTATTTTAGGATAGGCAAGACTAATGTGAAAGGTACATTATATTTAAACAGGAATGGTCTTTTTTTTTTTTTAAGGCACTAGATTTTAATAGGTGCCCATATTTAGTTGAACCTGGGAACCTGGAATTTTTCCAGAAGGACTTGGCTTTTCATAGGATGGTGATTCTGGAGGCCATCAGGGTCATGCTATGGTATTCAGCAGCCATGTTTGTCAATTATTGAGGGTGCTATGTGGTGTTGAGGATTGAACTCAGTTAAGTGTGTGCCCTTCTATTTATGCTATCTTCTAGCTCTAGGCATTATATTTCACATAATTTTGTTTGTAAAATTCAGAGCTTCTAATATTCTGTTAGAGATACTGATCATTAGAAAAATGAACAAGGTTGACCATAGGAAAATGGAGGAGAAGCAGATGACAGAGTACCTGAATTGGGGTGAATATTGACCATAAGTGAACTCTCAGTTGACACACTCAAGGAGTGTTTTTCCTCTGTGATCCACCAGATAGACCCTGCAGAGGAGGAAATGTCTACTCTTATGCTCTTTCAGGCCTTAGCAGCGTCTGAGAATTCGACTGACCAATATGAACAGTAAAAAGTGGATACAACTCTTCAATAGTCATCTCACAAACCAGAAAACCTATGTAAAGAGATGAATACAGAAACAAACTGCCATTTGGAAGAAATAAATAGGTGTTGGTACAGGATAAGGCTATGTGAAGGAAGTTTGAGGTTTGGGAAGTAACTGGGAAAGACAACAAGACCAGCTTATGTGACTTTTTTGTCTGCTCCCATTCCCTCAGAGACAAGGAGGCTCTTTCCTCTGGGAGTAGGGAGGACACTTCTCACAGGAGGGTTTGATGACCTGTGTCTAGGAGACGGTCAGAGTGACCTGCTCCTGCTGTTTTCTTAGACTCCTTCAGATGAAAACAGTCAGGATGCCAAAGTGCCATATTTGGGAATAGCATGTTCCAAACTGAAAGAGCCACAAAGCTTTTCAGAGCTTGGCTTGTCCACCATTTAGAGTTTACGGAAGGATCTCTGGATTTCAGCAAGGGTCTTAGGAAACCATGCTAAGTGACAGGTTTTCCCCCCAAATACACACAGCCCCTTCTCTGTAGGGTAGTTTTATTCCCTTAACATAGGAGGAACCTGTGACTGAAATTTTCCTCAGTGGTACTTTTTCTGCTCCTCTCTCTATAGGTTACTCCAAGCTTCAACTTTCAAGGACCTGAGTCCCGTTTTATTAACAGGGATTAAGAGAAGAAATTATATTCTGGGACTTCTTCACTGCTTCTGAAAAAAAATATAAAGTAGAAGTTAGTAAAATAAAAAATGTAGGAAGTAGCAGAACAATTGAAAATCAGGCAAATGTGCACTTACAGCTTTTTTTTTTCCAATTCCAGAGAAATCCTGGATTCCTGAAATCCAATGAAAACAACAGAAGATTTCAAAATACTGAAAAGTCACATGTCTGATAACATCAAAGATGATGATTCTTTTACCTTTTGCATTTTTCTGTAAAGTTTTGCAATGATCATGTCTCATTTTCATAATGAGTAGGGAAACAAAATACTATAACATATGCAAAGCAGACTGGATGAGAACCTTAGCAAATTCCACATGTTGCAATGACCATACATTGCACCATTGCATAATAAGGAAGGTCAGCCAACTGAGGACTGACTGTAGCCAAGTCCAGCCTCCTTGCCTGATGTAAATAAAGTTTTCTTGGAACAGAAACTCACTCACTCGTTACAGGCCTATTACCTACTTCAACAGCAGTGTGACGCAGTTGCAACTAAGACCAAACGTCTCACCATGTGGAAGACTTGTTATCTGATTCTTCATAGGTGTGTTCTGAGCCAAGTCCTACCACAGATGTTTCTCAAGAAGATTTGATGGGACGAGAAAGATAGTTCAGGGGTTAAGACACTTGCCTTGCACATGAGCAGCCCTGGTTTAATTTCCCAGCACTGTATCGTGTTGTCCAAAATTCTACTCCCACCCTCTCCCCACAAAAGAGGAAGAGTTGGGAGGAGGCAAAGTCTCTAACTCAAAGTCTCTTACTTTTACTCTCGTGGACCTTTTGGTTTTCTTGGCTAAAGTTATCTGTAGTTGGACAGAATGTATCTGTTCATCTTTACACATTTGAAGTGCTGAAAGGACTTCTGTTTTACCTATGAACACAGAAATATGTTTGCCATTGAGCATGGAGACCTGAATTTCAGTACCTCTCAGAAGTTATATTTTTCTTGATGAGTTAGTCTTTCAATGTCAATGATTTTAAGAACAAATAATGGCAGATATCAGTTAAAGATTGTCATTTTTAAGACATTGGCTTTCCTCAAGAGATTTCTGAGAAAAATTCTAAGTAGACCCTGGTATCCACAACCACTGGACTCCATTCAGTAGCAAAGACAATAGACAGGAATTATGTTCATCTAACTTGTTACCAACTATTTTGTTTGGAACACAGATTGCAGTTCAGAATAAATAGCTTAATTAGTTGCAGTGATAGTACAGAGGGTAGGGTGCTTAGCTTGCATGCAGACAACCTGGGTTTCAATCCCTGGCATCCAATATGGTCCATTGGACTATCAGGAATAATTCCTGAGTGCAGAGCCATGAGTAAGACATGATACAAAAATAAAACAAAAAAAGGCAATTCAAAAAAAAGAAGAAAAAGTTTGCAAACCAAAAAGCAAAAATAACATATTTAAGGTTTCATGAATTTGTTTTTGTTGTTGATGTTGTTTTGGGGTCCATATCCAGTGATGCTCAGGGATTACTTCTGGCTTTGTATTCAGGAATTACTCCTGGCAGTGCTAGATTGGGGGATATAGGATGCCAGGGATCAAACCCAACTCAGCTGCCTGCAAAGCAAGTACCCTATTAGCTGTACTATCTCTTCTCTTCCAGGAATTGATGAATTTGAACTACAGTCATTGTTGAAAGTGAATACACTAGAATTGCTTGAATAATAAAGGGCCAGTATTTATTCAGTATAAAGTTTTATTCAGTGATAAAGTTTTGCTCTCCCTCTTGAAGCTCTCAATTTTGTTCTGGAAGTAGTTTATAATCGTTTATATTTGAACCACTTTGTTTTATGTAAAAGGAAGTGGGATTTCAGTTTTATCTCCATCAATCTGACTTTATTTTAAGATAAATTATACTATATTGACAAAAATAATTTATTTCAAATGTGTTTTAACACCCCTCTCTTGACAAGTTTTAGGTTGTGCTCCATGGAAGTGGCAGGTTTGGGTAGTCAGTTCCTTGGGCGTTGCTAAATCACCCAGCTTAGCCAGCTAGGTAAGATAGTGAGAAGGGATGAGCTGGGATGGAATGATAAGAACTGAAAGCTGCATAAGGGAGTGAGTGTAGCAACCAGCTGAACTTCAGAGGCCAGAAGGCATCAAAGAATCTCAGACAGCTGCTGTTGGCTAGAAGCCCTTCTTTATCATCTGATACAATTCCTTATTTTCCAGTCTAATCAACAAACCAAGGTTCCTAATCTCTCACCTATAAATTCAGAGCTGGCTCAGACGTAGTAAAAGCCCAAGTTACATCCACAGCACATATTTATCAAGTGTTTTATTTACTTGCCCAGCATTGTCAAAGACTGGCAATATCCCCAACCTCAGGCTAAATCTCTAGATGTTATAACACCACCTACCACCTTACAGAGAGCAAACTAAAACCCTATGATTTAGAAAAATCTTATCTAAGGTTACTTTGTGGGTCAGCTAAGAGCTGGAATTATAACACGGTTTTATTTAATTCCACAGCTTTTACTTAATCATTCAAAATATGGACATTGATGGATCAGATAGATTGTGCAGGGACTAAGGCACTTACATGCCTTGCACTCAGCTTACCTGTTTTGACCTTCCCATCACATCTTGAATGATTCTAGAGCACAGAACCAGGAATGCCTGAGTACTGCCAGTTGTAAAACCTCACCCAAAAAAAGAAAAAGAAAAAAAAAATGAACACTGGAAAAACTTTCCAATTTTTAATTATTGTTAATTAATTTATCAATCTCTGGATTAAATGCAATTTCCTATTCACTTTTCAGGAAAGACATCAGACAGATCCACAATACCCACACTCATATATGTACACATATACCATTTTTATTTGCATAGTCACAACACAACTCTGACATGCATATACAGCACTTCATACACACGCATGCATACATAATTATACCACATCCTACCACTCATACACATATATGTGCACCAGACACAGTCACACAATTGAGGGGGAAATTTTAATGATGCAGTTAAGAAGCCAACTTTTTCTTTTTAACATCAGCAGTATGTTTCTGGTTTAAGTGCAAATTGTTCATTTAATTTTCCATCCCCCCCACTCATCCCCACCACACATCAACTGCTCCAGTTAGCAAGGGCCCCATAATTGAGGGGGGAAAAGTACAGTTTGGAGTCTGGTTTACTTCATCTGTTGAAAAATAAAATCAGTTTGGCTGAGCTAAACAAACTTCTTGCTGAAAAGAGCAACCCCACTATTTGTGTTTGCTGAAATGTTTGACAGATGGGGATCTGTTGGGGGTAGGGGAAAGGTCTGTCTTGAAATGACCGTGTGAACTTTTTGATTCTCATTTTTTCCCTGCTCCTAGAATTATGTGACTGGGCAAAGTTCTCTCTGGGTCTCTCCTCCATTTAGAAAACTTGAAGGGGATCTGGTCTTCCCCTTGGGTCCAGCAATTTGTCAGCACTTTCACATCAAATGTAGTATTTGTCCCCCTGGGTTTGGTTATGCACATTTTTTTTAAATCCCTGGGCAAAAAGAAGGGAAGGTGACTTCTATGAATTCCTACTAGGTTCAAAGCAGAAAAATAATTGTGTGTGTGTGTTTGTGTGTGTGTGTGTGTGTGTATGTGTGTGTGTTTAAGAAATTTTGAAGTTCCTGAGTTTTGTGGTTTCTTACCAAATTTTACAAATTTGGGGAATAGCCTAAGGCAAAAATATTATATCTACAAAATATGTATTTAATATTTATTTCTCTCCCCCATCTTCCATATTAGTTAAGGTGAGTTAGTCCCCCTTTTTCAAAGGCTTTTATATAACCCAGGGTTTTTCTGTAGTGGAGACAACACATCTCATAAATGAGATCTGTTTTCTCAGGTGGATAAGCACTGAATTTAGTCATTCCCAAAGCATTTACTTTAAAAAAAAATTCTCAAAGGAAAAGAACACTAGCCAAGGAACTGAGCATGGTGGGATTTGAGGTTTCCCTGTGAGGGTGTGTGAGGGTGTTGAGTTGAGAAAGATTTAGTACTTTCTAGCTTTGAGTAGAAAGAATGACTTAAGCAGAACTTTTCCCTATAGAAAAGGGAAACTCTATTGACAATGACATCAAACTTATTAGTTTGTGAAAATAGAGTAGCTTTATTCTAGAATTTTCTATTTTTGATGGTTTGGTTTGGTATTTGGAAAACTGGGGTGGCACGTTCTTGGGCCACACCTGTTGATGCTTAGGGTTTTCTTACTCCTGGCTCTGTACTCAGGGATCACTCCTGGTAGTTGCTGGGGCGGGGGATAGGGGAAAGGGTGCCAGGATGGAACCAGGCTTTATTGTGTGCAAGGCAAGTGCCCTATCTTCTGTACTGTCTCTCTGGCCTTCAGTACTTTGGACAGACTTATCAAAGCTACCATTTTCTCTTCTTTGACCAGATATAGAGTTGAGATTGTTTGGCTGGTGCTTTCAAGACCTACCTACTTTCCACACCCAGCCTTTACCTCTAGTAGATTATCTCATTCCCTTTTGTCACTGACTGCCTATTCCACCAGACTATCAAATTGACCTAGACCCACACTGTATCTTGCTTGCCTATGG
This sequence comes from Suncus etruscus, assembly GCF_024139225.1. Taxonomy (NCBI): domain Eukaryota; kingdom Metazoa; phylum Chordata; class Mammalia; order Eulipotyphla; family Soricidae; genus Suncus; species Suncus etruscus. Next base: position 23,744,684 of record NC_064849.1, read on the forward strand.
TCAGAAGAAGAAACAAAGCAGGGAAAGTGAAAAATGTCCAACTAATAAGCAACTCATACTTGACTAATGGAAAATCTATTTGGGTTCTCTGGTGCCTTAGGAATGGAACTATCTTTAAGACACAAAGATACTCTTCATCAAGGCTACACTTATAACCTCAATCTGTGTTTTCTCTATGAAGCACAATGTTAACATTTTAGATAAATGATCCCACCCTCTGCAAATTTTCTCTATAATGTTGAGCTGTCAATGAGAACATGGTTAATGATCTAGATCCAAGATTTTCACCACATATATAGTCAAAAGCTGCCCTTGAATGTTTCTTAGTATGTTATGGAGATACAGTGTTTTGTTTGTTTCTTTAGAGAGCCTGTAGTGTTGACATCAAATGGTCCCAGACCACCCTGGATATCCCATTTACCAGCTAACACATGCTAGGAATGTCACTTACCTTTGGGGAATTATCATTTTTCCTATCTGGAATGTGAAGATGATGTTTATTTTTTTTTAAATCCAGGTTGTTGAGCATTAAAAGCATTTCTGCCTCAGGCAGAATATTTGAAATAGTCTCTCTTCAATAACAGGCATCCTATCCATGTCGTAACATCTTTACAATTTTGGGACAAAATCTCTTCTTTCATGCCAAAAGCAGCTCAACTGATCTTTTCTATTAATGCAAAGTTAAAATGGCCTTGGACACAAGAAATCCTTGCTTGCAGCCCTCACACTCACATTTCTGCAAAAGGGTTGTGCCTCAAGGAATGTTTATGATGAACTTCTTCTTCCATATATGCACTCCACTACTACCACCACCAATGGGATTTTGCAATCATGGTTCTGCAGCTCAGAAATGCACTCATGCTTCTTTTTGAGCACAAAACTGACACTAAGGGAGAAACTGGACATTAAGAATAATAAAGAGCATAATAGTGAGGTTCACTGCTTATTTTAACGATAAGCTAACTTTTCTCAAGATATTAGCTGAAATCTCACTCCAGTCCAGCACTCCTAACGTTTCCGTTGGATTCTGATATGGTCCCGAGTCTGGATTTTAATAAGTCTAAGTCTCACGTGCTGACTCTGGGGGCTGATGCTTTCTGAGCCTTCTTTTGGAGAAAATGGTATAGTAACAAAAAGTCCCCTGCATCATATGATCTTATCCTGCTGTGCTGGCCAGTCTTATATTCTTTTTGGGCCACACCCGGTGACACTCAGTGGTTACTCCTGGCTATGAACTCAGAAATCGCTCCTGGCTTGGAAGACCATATGGGACGCCAGGGGATCGAAACATGGTCCATCCTAGGTCAGCCGCGTGCAGGGCAAACACCCTATCACTTCGCCAGTGCTCTGGCCCAGAATTCTTTTTCTATTTTAGTCCAACATTAATGATGGAAAAACATTCAACATGAGACTCGTCTTGACTTTATTTGTAGTCGGGGTTTACTTCATCAGTGTTCTTAGGAATGAGAATGCCTCTAGAACTTTAGGCAGGTTTAGCTCGAACTAAGCTACAAGGAGAGTGTTGTGTTCTTTCACTCTCACTTTCTCTTACACACACACACACACACACACACACACACACACACACACACACACACACACACACACACACACACACACACAGGAGCTAGGCTGAGCTAAGCAGACTTGCCTTCTGTCTGTCTCCTTCTATCCCCTCCATTTTTGGCCTGGGCCAACCTATCTTCGTCTCCTTCTTCTATCCCCTCCATTTTTGGCCTGGGCCAACCTATCTTCGTCTCCTTCTTCTATCCCCTCCATTTTTGGCCTGGGCCAACCTATCTTCATCTCCTTCTTCTATCCCCTCCATTTTTGGTCAGGGCCAACCTTCTATGGCATCATTTTTAGTTCTCATATGGGAACACCAACTTGTTTCTCTCATGCTTGCTTTTTCCCCAATTGAAGATTTGTGATAATTTTACTTCTTGGGCATTCAAGGGCATTCAGGAACATTATGTTCTGATGTTTTAACCCCTTGTATTTCCCCGAGATGTTTTTTTGTTCAGTTGCTCATAAAGTTCTAATTTTTTCCAGGCTTGTATATTTTGTCCAGACTGTGGCTTTTCTGGAGCTGGGCCGCTTCTTTGTTTGGGGGAAGCTTATTGCTTCACAGTCAGACCATCTGACAGTTGTTATCTGCGACCTGAGAGACAGAACTGCCAGAGACAAGAGCCAGCGGCAGTGATGAGCTGTTCTCTGCATGGACCTCCCAGCAGCCCAATCCCCAGCACCATCTGGGACCACCACAGGAAGCAGACCTATGTAACACCAACTGTTCACTGGACAGACCGAAGTTGGTTCCACCCACCAAGCCAGTCTCAGTCTGTCCCTGACTATGGAGAGAAAACTAAGATTGGTCTTAGTGCTTGATTATTGTGATTTGCTCCTCCTGCCTCCATCTCCCTCCTTCCTTGTCTTCCTTAATTTTTCTTCTTTTTTCTCCACCTCAGCCTTTTACAGTAATCTTTGGCCTGGCTGCTAGGAATCAGAGGCAGTCACTTGGGTAGATGTAACCCGGGATACTTGTCAGTAAAAATGTTTCTCTAGAAAAGTTGCAGTCTCATCATGCACTTCATCAGATCAACATGGCCCCAGGAACAGACCTGACTGTTGCTTTCTTTTGCCCTCATCTACCAGCCTTCCCCTTGTTCCTCCTTTGTAGATACTCTGATTCAAGAATTGTGTGAGCTTCCCTCTCCTCCAACTTTCACCCTCAACACTCATTTCCAGAGAGCACTCAGTTTATCTCCCTTTTATTTTTTCTCTGTTTTGGATTATTTATCTATGTTTCTTCCTAGATTTTTATCTTAGTTTTCTTCCTTCATCAAAAAACAACCTCAGGGGCCTGAGGGACAGTACAGTTGTAGGGCTTTGTCTTGCACGCAGCCAAGCCAAGTTTGATACCCAGCACCCCATATGGTCCCCCAAGCATGCCAGAACTGATTTCTGAGCACAGAGCTAGGAGTAAACCTTGAGGGCTGCCTGGTGTGGCCCAACTCCCCACCCCCAAATAGCCCAGCCTTTAGGTTTAATTGCTGTTTATTTTTCCCTTCCATTCCTCAAAACTCTCACTTTCCTTCAGTGCTTTTCACATAGCTTATTGTAAATATATATCTGTTGAATAAACATATAAATATTTCCATTGGGAATGTGAGAAATAATCAGAGAGGCTGTTCAGTGATAAGATTCTGAATTCATTCCCTGGCACTGCAAATAAATGAACAAACAAACAAACAAACAAACAAAAAAAACCCCCAAAACCCAGAAACAATAAATGACCAAAAACATCATAAAAATAATGTGAATAATAATAGCTTTTAGAATTTTTTTTTGTTTGAGGAACACAGCCTGGGTTCTCTCCCTGGCACTGCAAATACATAAATAAATAAATAAATAAATAAATAAATAAATAAATAAAACTCGGGGCCGGGAAGGTGGCGCTAGTGGTGTCTGCCTTGCAAGTGCTAGCATAGGAGGGACCTCAGTTCAATCTCCTGTCATCCCATATGGTCCCCCCAAGCCAGGAGCGACAAATGGGTGTGGCTCAAAAACCAAGAAATAAATAAATAATAAATAAAACTCAAAAACAACAATAATAAATGACCAAAACATCACAATAATAATAATAGTAATAATAATAATAATAGCTTTTAGCTTTTTTGTTTGATTGTTTCAGGAACACACACAGTGACACTCGGGAGTTATTCCTGACTCTATGTTCAGGAATTATTCCTGGAAGTGCTTAGGGGACCATATGGGATGCCAGGAATCAAACCCCACCTGATAGCATTTGAGGCAAATGTCTTACCTACTATGCTCTCGTTCCAGCTTTTAACATTTTTGATCCTTTACCAAGCACTGCTTTATGTACACTGTTTTATGTCACAATCTGAAAGGCAGTTTTGAAAAAGAATATTATTTTTATGTTTGCCAAAATAAAAGGAGGGTCATGAAGGATTGTTTCCCTGAGACCACCCACCTCATGATAGGTAGACCTCCGCTCCATGCTCTGGCAGGTCTGACTTTGACATAAGCAATTGCTGTTTCCTCTTGATCAGCATCTCATGCAACAACTAAAACCAAACCAGAGAGTGATAAACCCAGATCAAATATCATGGAGAGTCAAAGGAGGAAGAGCACTCCTGGAGAACAGGAAAGAAAGGGTGTTGATGAGTAGATCGACTATTTCTGAACCTGTCTTCTTGAATTGAACAGTTGAAGGTGGAGTGTGAAATCTCAGGAGTGTTGAAAGAAAGCATCCAGAAAGCCACTATAGGCATGCATGGCATCTTAATAGAAAACAGAAAGGCAAGAAAGTCAATGATAAGTTTACATTCTACTTTGAGGGCCTGGCAAATAGTACAGTAGTTTGAGCATGCCTAGCACGAGTCTGACCAAGTTCATTTTCTGATACCACATGGTTCCCCAAGCTTTGCAGATGAAGCCCTACTCACTGCCAAAGGTGGTCTGGGGAATGCCTGGTACTGCATGGTTTGAGCAGGATGATATCCTTGATCTTTTGCACTCAACCACTGGCCCAGTTGGCTGAGAATCACTGGTGCAGACTGCTTGGGAGCAGCTCTCTCCCTCAACTCTATTTTGAGAAAACTGTGGTTGTAACAGATTATTTCCTTGTTCTAGTTCTAACTTTGATTCATCCTTAAAGCAAACATGTATATTTATTGGAGAAAGAATTTCATATAAACATCTATAATCCCACATTACTCTTTAAGCAGTCCTAACTATTTATCTTCAAGAAATATATTTTCTGGTCAAGTCACATTCCACTTTAGATAGCTTCTAAATGTTCCTTGGCCTATGTAGCCTATAGAGTCACAGGGGACCACTGACCACTTAACCCCCATTTGACTCAAGCAGATTTATGATCTTTGCAAAATCTCAGACTGGATTTTCCTAGATTTAAAGACCAAGCCATCTTGCAGGCACTGAATGACCTTCTCTCTGCTTTTGGGTATGTTGTCTCCATAGGAGCTGGGACTTGATACTTGATACCCAGGCTCATAAATAGGGTCCCAGACCCAAAGAGTCTCAACACTCTAGGTCTGCTGCATTCCTCTTGGTAGTCAAGGCACAGAAACAGTCCTCTGTGGTGCTTCAGAGAGGAGATAAAGGTCTCCTTTTATACTGAGGGTTTAGTCCCTTGGGAGACAGTTAGGAATTAAGTGAGAAAACCAGCAAAGGGCAGGCAGTCATATAGATTGGCACCAATGTGTGAGTGTAGAAACAAATGTGAGATTCCACACTCAGTGGGATCACTGTGAAGGCCAGAGTAGAATGTCTAGATATTGTGTCAGTTCATGGTTTCCTGATTTTTCAGAGAAAGAGATAGAACACATCATTATAGCTACTAAATTGCATATTAGAAGGAAAGGTATGCTAAAAAAGTATGTCTAAAGAGAAATAGTACAAGTTGAAATTGAAGTTTAAAGAGAGGTGAGGAAGAGTGATAAAGATTCTAACCTCTGGATTGTATTTATAACTATAGCACAGCTTTACAGCTTTTAATCACCTCACAGAGATCTATGTGCCATACATGAGGGCTGGCATGTAGATCTAGAGACCACTTTTCTGGTGCCTAGCAAGTTAGGATGACCTAACAATTTTGATTACCTAAACATGATACAACTAAAGCAAAATTACAGTACAAGGTAGAGTCAGGAATCATCTGTATGAGATGAGTTTTACCTATTCTTAGCCCATGGCAGGTCAAGTGGAAGTAGAAAAATAGTGGAAGTAAAAGACCCAAAGCACAAAAATTAACAAAAGAAATCCTATTCTGTTTCATTAACCCAGGGCATACATTTCAATGAACAGTCTCAAAAGCAACACCCTACAACCAAAAAACCTCAAAACACATATATTAGATCAGAAAAAATATAGTAAATTACAAAAAGCAAATCTGTGATAATGAGAAAAAGCTAGAAGAAAACAACAAAAGATAACAACAGAAACACTTCTTGGCTGGATTTTTTTTTAATATTATACTTTGTTTGTTTGGTTTTGGGCCACACTTAGTGATGCTCAGGGGATACTCCTGGCTCTGTGTTCTACTCCTGGCAGGCTCTGGGAACCATTTGGTAAATCAGAAATTAAACCTGGGTCAGCTGTGTGCAAGGCAAATGCTCTACCCACTGTGCTATCACTCCAGCCCTTAATTACTATTTTTGAGGTAAATAGATCAATAAGAAATTCAAAGTCGGGAGGGGAAAAGAAAAGAAATTCAAAGTCAAAATTTCAGGATATCTAAAAAATAAGGGAAATAGGGGCCATAGAGATAGCATGGAGGTAAGGTGTTTGCCTTGCATGCAGAAGGACTGTGATTTGAATTCCGGCATCCCATATGATCCCCCGAGCCTGCCAGGAGCAATTTCTGAGCATAGAGCCAGGAAGAACCCTGAGTGCTGCCGGGTGTGACCCAAGCCCCCGCCCCCAAAAAAAAAGAAAAAAGAAAATAAATAAGGGAAATAGAAACACACCAACCACATCAGACTTAATTATAAAGCCATAATTCTAATCTTGTGATTCACATATAATAATAATAATAATAACAATAAATAAATAAATAAAAATAACAAAATAAACACATGAAAATAAACAAAGAAGGGACACCAGAGGAAATTTGAATAAGGGAGTATAAAAAGAAAACTTAAATGACTCATGCAAAAACTTGCAGCCGAGAGAAATAAAAACCAAAAAATTGCTTCTTGAAAAAAAAACCAACATAAAACAAAGCAATTATTTAACTTCAACATGCAAAAGGGGCCGGAGATAGCATGGAGGTAAGGCCTTTGCCTTGCATGCAGAAGGACGGTGGTTCGAATCCTGGCATTCCATATGGTCCCCCAAGCCTGCCAGGAGCGATTTCTGAGTGTGGAGCCAGGAGTAACCCCTGAGCTGCTGGGTGTGACCCTAAAATTTTTTTTTAAAAAACAAGCAAAAGAGAAAGCACAGAATGCAAAGTAATCACAAGAAATTAGCCACAGTTAGAGGTAGTATTAAAAGATGTACAAAGGGCTGGAGAGATGGTTCAATAGGTTGCATATAGGTTTGCATATAGGAAGCCCAAGTCCACTTCTCATCACTGCATGATCCCCTGAGCACTAAGCCAGGGGTAGACTCTGAGCACCACTGGGTGGGTATGGCTCAAAAAAGCAACCAATCAACTAAACAAACAAACAAATCTCTCCTCCCCAAAATACAAAAAATATGCAGGAAACAAACACTGTATAACTTTATGAAAATGAATCTAATGATTCTGTAGCCGTGGTTGTAATGGATTTTTATTTTTTTAGAAATTGCTTTGTTTAAACTTATCTCAGGACAGAGGTGATGGAAACCTTAGAAATAACAACAAAAAGAAAGCCTGAAAGCCATCTATTTGAAAATAGAATTAAATATTATTGAATAAGTCTTAAGTGATCTTTAAATAGCTATGAGTTTTAAGAAAAATAGAAGACATTCTTGCAATAATGCCCAGAGACAATAGAGATGAGGGCCGGAAGGACGAGCTCACGATATGAAGCTCACCATAAAGAGTGGTAAGTGCAGTTAGAGAAATAACTACACTAACAACTACCATGACAATGTTAATGAGTGAGAGAAGTAGAGTGCCTATCTCGAATACAGGCAGGGGGTAGGGAAGGAGAAAAATGGGGAGGCATTGGTGGTGAAAATGTTGCACAGATGAAGGGAAGTGTTATTTTTTTTTATGACTGAAATCCAATTACAATCATGTTTATAATCATGGTGGTTAAATAAAGATATTATAAAAAAAAGAGAAATAAATAGCTTTCAAGTTAAAAGGAATATATAAAAAAATTCACAGCATTTAACAATGAAAGAGATAAACTTTACTATATAGTTTCAAGTATGACATCAGAGAGAGTATAGCTGGTAAGGAATTTTCTTTGCTTGTGTTTAGCTGACCCAGATTTGATTCACTGCACCGCATATTTCTCCATGAACACTGCTAGGAAGGATTCTTGAGCACAAAACCAAGAGTAACCCTGAGTACTACTGGTGTGACCCCCAAACAAAATAAAACCTGCCAAAATGTGTTAGAAAACAGAAATACTTGGAACAATGTTCATAAAAGATTGATGCATGCTAAATCACATTCAAAACAAATCAACTGTCCATCAGAATGTGAACAGCTAAACAGATTGTGGTTCATCTATGAAAAGAATTAATCCTTAGTCAACAACACAGGCAAATTTTAAAATTGGTGTGCAAACTAAAATAAAATGTCTAGGAGAAAAGGCCAAATAAGTGCTTTGGAAAAGGTAAAACTAACCTAGAAACTATAAAGCAGATCGGAGGTTTGCTTTGATCAAGTAGTCAACAAGATTCATATTGGATCTAAGCACATATTTCTGCTAAAATATGCATTGTCAAAATTGATGTAAGACAAAATAGAGAGCAGGAAACATTAAAAAAAATGAAAAAAATAGTGACAAATATTTCAGTTATTTTTCAAAATTATCTGGGCTGGTTATGTGTGTATTTTTAACTAGTTCTGTTATTTATTTTTTTTTTTTACTTTTTGGCTTTTTTTTTGGGGGGGTAATACCTGGCTGTGCTCAGGGGTTACTCCTGGCTCTATGGTCAGAAATTGCTCCCTGGCAGACATGGGGGACCATATGAAATGCCAGGATTCGAACCATTGTCCTGCTGCATGTAAGGCAAATGCTTTACCTCCATGCTAACTCCCCGGCCCCTTGTCACTAGTTCTTGAAGAAACAGTTGTTGTTGTTGTTGTTGTTGTTGTTGTTGCTGTTGTTACTAATTTTTTTTGCCTTACCATAGTAGTTTTTTTAAAAAATAAAAGAGTGCTGGAGCAGTAGCACAGTGGTAGGGCGCTTGCCTTGCATGTGGCTAACCCAGGACGAACTTCAGTTCGATCCCCTGGTGTCCTACATAGTCCCCCAAGCCAGGAGCAATTTCTGAGGGCATAGCTAGGAGTAACTCCTGAGCGTCACTGGGTGCGACCCAAAAACCAAAAATAAATAAATACATAAATAAAAAATAATGTGGGAGAAATAAATTCAATGGGATTATGTAAGTTGAATATTATGGCCCTGGATATATGGCATAGCATGTAGAGAGTTTATCTAGTATATAACTGATTGGGTTCAATCCCCAGCATCCCATAGTGTCTCCTGAGCACTGCCAGGAGTAATTCTTAAGTGGTGATTACACCTAAGTGTAGCATTGCCAAGTGTGGATCAAAAACAAAACAAAAATCAAATAATATATAAAATACAGAATATTATCGAGGAGATAATTATTATAAGGAGAATTTCCTATCTTGTAATTTCCAAAAGTTATTCATTATGTTCATTGCAGAAAACAAAGAAAAGACATGTGAAATTAACATGAGATGTAAGACAAAGCTTTTAATGTGCAATATTCACTCATCATGAGAAGAGTACTCCTATAGGATTTTTTACTTGAACAAAAATTATTTGTGTTAAAAAATCTTGAAAACTTTTAAACCAATTGTCAAACATTTAGTTTTGTTTTGTGCTGTTTACCATAAGAACAAGCCCAGGATATCCACTTACATAGAAATAGGAAGTTTTGACAGTAGAAGGAGCATCCAAAACAAACTCTGGAGAGTAGATCTTGGAGAGAATGAGATAAAATGGTCATAATTTTGGGCTGAGGAGATAGTAAGTTGCTTGCCTTACACATGGCCCACCCGGGTTTGATTTGTGGCAACCTGTAAGTCCCCTGAGTCCCAACAGGAATGATCCCTGAGTACAGAGCAGGAGCAAGCCCTGAGCAAGCTGGGTGTGGCTCCCAGCCAAAAAAACAACACAAAACAAAATAAAAATTAACCACAAATAAAATTGCCATCATCTGCTGCTGGCATGATCATCACCAGTCTAGATAAAAATGAACGAAATTTTAGAATTAGAGTTCAGCAAGAGTTCATATGCTGATGTGATAAAAATGGATAAAAATCAATGTGATATATTGATAAAAATCAATATGATTTCACAACATTATCCAACTAGAGAACATAGAGGTTAAGTTGCTTGCCTCATATGCAGCTTACTCTGGCACAGCATGGTCCCCCGAGCAGCAACAGACTGACACCTGGGCACAGAACCAGGACTAGCCCATGAGCAGTATTAGGTATGACTCCAAAACTAAAAAAACAGAGAGAGACGAAAGAAAACATAATTAGAGGGAATAGAAGTATTAAAACTAAATTGTTCTAGAGGACGATGTGATAGCATAGCGGAAGGGCCTTTGCCTTGCACATGGCCAATCCAGGACAGACATTGGTTTGATCTCTGACAGTCCATATGGTCCCCAAGCCAGGAGTGATTACTGATCACATAGCCAGGAGTACCCCGAGTGTCACCTGATGTGGCCCCAAAATAAAACAAAAAATCACACACACACAAAAAAACAAAAACAAAATTTTAAATTGTTCTATCAGACCAGTATCAGAATGAATAAAGGTCAGAGCCCTGAATATGGTCTGTAATAAATTATAATTAAAACTAAAAATAGGGCCCGGAGAGATAGCACATCGGCGTTTGCCTTGCAAGCAGCCAATCCAGGACCAAAGGTGGTTGGTTCGAATCCCGGTGTCCCATATGGTCCCCCGTGCCTGTCAGGAGCTATTTCTGAGCAGACAGCCAGGAAGCACTGCCGGGTATGACCCAAAACAACAACAACAACAAAAAAAAAAAAACCAAAACCAAAAACAAAACAACAACAACAAAAAAAGGGCCGGGCGGTGGCGCTCGAGGTAAGGTGCCTGCCTTACCTGCGCTAGCCTAGGAGACGGACCGCGGTTCAATCCCCCGGCGTCCCATATGGTCCCCCAAGCCAGGAGCGACTTCTGAGCACATAGCCAGGAGTAACCCCTGAGCGTCACCGGGTGTGGCCCAAAAACCAAAAAAAAAAAAAAAACAAAAAAAAAAAACAAAAAAAAAAACCCTAAAAATATCATGCTAGGATTACTTAGAGAGACTTATGCACACATAGAAAGATGGTCATGAAGAAATTAGCTTGTGTGAGGTCCACTATTTAGCTAAAGTCGTTCATGGTGTCACTACCTCTGCATCCATTTTATTAGGCCAAACTACTTGGGAGTTGGGGAGCTTAAAATGACTTTTGTCCCTCATGTGAGTTCAGGGCTAGATAGCAGACCACAGGATCACAAATGAATGTTAAGTTCCTGATAGGACTTTTTGTGAGACCATTGTGATCTCCACCTCCTGGGATCTTTGCTTGTGTGTCTCTTAGATAAGACTCAGTGGAGCTACTTGCAAGATGCAAGACCTCTTTTGGTCTAAATCAACCTTTCTGATCTTAGCCAGGGATCTTAAAGCACTTCAGCAAGAGACCAACCATATAAAGGCACATGCCCAGGATGCTTCATTCCTTTCTGCTTGCGCCTTAACCCTTGATATCCTTTGTAACACTCCTTGTAGTCTTCAGGATCTGTGAATAACAAACGTCTCTTTTAATTGCTCTTTTGGCTTTTTGCTGACCTAGGACATAGGACTCACTTTCCAGTGCCCTGGAGCTCTGCTTAAAAATGCTTACTATCCCGGAGAGATAGCACAGCGGTGTTTGCCTTGCAAGCAGCCAATCTAGGACCAAAGGTGGTTGGTTCGAATCCCGGTGTCCCATATGGTCCCCCGTGCCTGCCAGGAGCTATTTCTGAGCAGATAGCCAGGAGTAACCCCTGAGCACCGCCGGGTGTGGCCCAAAAACCAGAAAAAATAAAAAAAAATGCTTACTATCATACTGTCTGGTCTGGGAAATAGTGCAAAAAATAAAGCACTTATCTTTCATACAGCCAGCATAGTTTCAATATCTAGCACCAGGTATGTCTCCCAAAACCAAACTGAAAGTGCTTCCTGACTGTAGAATCAGGGGTAATTGCTGAACACAGCTGAGTGTAGTCTTAAACATATTTACCCACCTTATGTTTTATATATATATATATATATATATATATATATATGTTTTATATATCACATATATTCATATGTATGTCAAACTTCTACATAGGTCTATGCAGGCTGTTTAATCTGAAATCTATAGAGTAAATCAGAAAGTTGGAGACCAGAGAAAAGCTGTGAGTGCTGCCTTTTATATCTGAAGTTTATCTGTTATGGAATTTTCTTTTTCTCAGAGGAAGTTGATTGTTGTTCTGTTCTGGCTTTCAACTGACTAGATGAAACCTATTCATATTAGGAGGAGCAATCTGCTTTATTCAAACCTACCAGTTTACTGCAAGAGATATAGTACAGCAGGTAAGGCACTTGCCTTAGCTGATCCGAGTTCAATGCCCAATACCACATATGGTTTCTTGAGCCCCACAAGGAGTTTAGAATCTGGGGCTAGAGCCAAAAGTAAGTGAGGTCCCAACACTAAAACCAAAAACCAAACCAAAACAAACACACCAGTTTAGTTGTTAATGCCATTTGAAACTGTCCTTGCAAAAAATGTCCAGAATAATTTTTGACCACATATTTGAATATCATACTCACCTACTAAGACACATAAAATGCACATAATTTTTAGTTAGGTGATCTTAGAATAATCTGGAATAAAATATTATAAGATCATTTCTGGGTACCTCAAAAGTGAACTCTAAGTGGATTTAATTAGATTATTAAATAACAGAAATTTAAAAATCTAGTTAATAGAAGAAAATTTAAGAAGAATATATTTGTACCTAGATAGGTGTGATATTCTTTTAAAAGTAAATGTTTATATTTAGTCTTTTCCCCATTTCTGTTAAAGATGAATGAGCTAGTCAATTGTGCTACAGTTGATTTTCATCTTATTTCTGGCATAAAGGTCCTAAAGTCAGTGGAATTTCTTTTTTGGCTAGAGGGGTAGAGGATTGTGCCAAATTCAGTTATGTTCAGGGTTTACTCCTGGTTCTGTGCTCAGGGATCATCGGGGGGGGGGGGGGCGTTACTGAGGACCGAACCTGTGTCTATAGCATGTATCTCGAACACTTCCCAGCTGTATATCTTTCTAGTCCCCAGCCATTGGAATTTCTGACCAGTGAAGTTGCCATTAGTTACGGTACTGATGGAAAACAGTTAAATAATCTAAGGATGGGAACTGGTTGTTCCAAACATCATATGATAGAGGGTTTATGACTTTCCACCTGTACCCTCTAACCCTTACTCCTTCACACACACCCAACTCTGGAGAGGGAGGAGAGATGAAGTTGAGTTTGGTCACCAATAGTCAATGATTTAATAAATTCTGCCTCCTCAGTGAAGATTCCATAAAAACCCAAAAGAGGGTCCTGAGCCATAGCATTGTGCTAGGGCTTTTACCTTGCACACGGCCGACCTGGGACTTACCCGGGATTGATCCCTGGCATTCCATATGGTCCCCTGAGCGTTACAAGAGTGATTTCTAGGCACAGAGCCAGGAGTAATCCCTTAGTACCACTAAAAATGGCCCCAAATCAATCAATCAATCAATCAATCAATCAAACAAACAAACAAAACTCAAGAGAATGGAGTTGGGAAAGCTTTGGGTTTTGCGAACATGGGAGATTTAGGGAGAGTAGAATTCTCAGAAAATATAGATGCTCAAGCCCCATTACCATATCTTGCCCTCAATATCTTGCCCTTCTGTTACAGTTGAGTTATATTCAGTAATATACCAGAAATCTAATAAGGAAAATGTCTAATTTTGCTGTTGTTTATTCTTTGGGTCAACACTACTTAGACTTACTCCTGACACAGTGTTTAGGGATTATTACTGGTGGTGGTTGGGGGACTATTTTGTGCTAGGGATGGAATCTTGGCTGGCCATAGGCAAGACAAGTGCATTTATCCTATGCACTGTCTTTCAACTCAAATGACTTATTTCTGAGCTGCTTTAGCAAATTAATGAAACCCAGTGGTGTTGTAACTTTATTTGACCAATTAAAAATCCTAGAAAACAGATATGGTCATGAGACCCATTTTACAGAGGAAGAGATTAAAGTAGATTTACACTCAGATTTTCACTCAGGTTTACACTGAGTTGCAGAGATAGGAGGGCTAATCCAAAATTATCTTATTACTGTAATTGTAATTCATTGCTTCTTTAATGCCTTTATTAGGATGGTTTTGTTTTTTGTTATTTACAGCTCTTACTTTGGTTTTCTTCCCTACTTCTTTCACACATGCTGAGTTAGAAATGTCTTCTCTCAGTGTTTTCATGAATTTTGAATACTCTGAGTTCTGATGGCAGTCTACCAAATCGCCCTGTTCCTTGACACTTCATGTCAACTAATATTTTATTTAAAAAGAGATCAAAATGCAGTTATTTTTCTTTGTCAGATACCTACCCTTTAATAGCTTTGTGTAATAATACTTCGTTAGTTTATGACATGTAAATTATAACTATAAGAGCAAGATACTAATTGACAACTCTTTTTTCTTTTTTCTTTTTTTGGCAACTCTTTTTTATCAGAGAAATTAGTTAAGATATTATGATCTTTCAAATTTATTAAAGTGACACACTATGATTTTTGAAAGTAACTTCATTATTTTCAAGTAAAATTAGTCATTACAATAAAGTGCTTTTTGTTGATTATTAAGAATGTGGAGAAATTTCTTTTTTGATGCATGCATAAGAATAAATGATAATATCTTAGTAATAAATACTTCAATTTTCATAAAATATTTTAAGGCATTTAAAATATTTTTTAATGGCACAGAGATTTTTTTGTCATTATACGCAAATACAATTGATTTACTTATGTAACAGGATGCTGAGTTGAAGTTTTAATGTGGTGTCAAAATATAATAAATGCTCACATCATTATGAATATTTACTGAAAATAGACCAGGGTCCATAGTTGTAACAGCTAAAATAAAGAAAAAAACTTCAAAGAAAGCAGAGACATAAATCATTATAACTGGATTAGGCAGGCAATAGTTTCCTAGACTGATTCCTAACACTCAAGCAAACAAAGGAAACAGATAAATTCTAGTTTATTAAACATTAAAACCTTTATGCCTAAGAAATATTCTCAGAAAGTGAAAACACAGCCCAAAGAATGGGGAAAATTATTTGTAAATCAAATAGCTGATAAAGTTCTTTTTTTAAGAATATATACAAAACTCATAGACATTTACAACAAAAAGATGAGTTGCCCAATTTAAAACAGACCAAGATAGACTAGAATGAGAAAACAGTAGGAAGGGTGTTGATCTTAAGTGCTGCTCACCCTGGCCTGTCCCCAAGCACTGTCAGAAATAATTCCTTAGTTCAGAGCTAGGGTAATACCTGAGCATCATTGTTTATGGCCCAGTGACAACAACAAAACAACAACAAAAGGCAAATAATTTACATAAACATTTCTCCAAAGGAGAAACACAGATGACCACTGAGCATATAAAAATAACCAATTAGTTATTATTCTAACAAGGGGTTGAAGAAATAGCACATCAGTCCATTATTTACTTGCCTTGCAAGTGGTTAAGACTGGTGTGATTTTACTACAAAGTATAAATCACTAGTGAAAGAAATAAAGGAATACACATACACACACACAAACACACACACACACACACACACACAAAACAACCTGATATTATGGTTTCTATCACTCATGATCTTGAGCACTGCCAGGAGTGATCCTGGCATAGAGTCAAGAGTAAGCCCAAGGTACCATTTAGTATGGCCCCCAAACTGAAAAAAATACCCCTAAAACAGAAAAACTCAAAGATCAAAATCACAATTAGACACTAATTCACTCCCATTAGGCTAGCTATGTTAAAAACAACAACACCAATAGGGAACCAAAGCAATAGCAGTGGATTGGGTGCTTGCAATGTCGTTTCTTTATTTTTTTCTGTTTTTTTTTTTTCTTGATTTTATTCGGTGCTTGCAATGTCAAAACTGTTGGAAGACAAAATACATTAGGTCAGCAAGCATTAAAACAAAAAAATGAAAAAAGATATTGACAAATATCTCAGTTGTCCTTTTTTAAATATAAAGATTCCTTTTATTTTATTTTATTTTTTTTTTGGGGGGGCCACACCTGGTGGTGCTCAGGGTTAACTCCTGGCTCTGCACTAACAAATTGCTCCTGGCAGGCTCAGAGGATCATATTGGATGCCGGGGATCAAACCCAGTCAGTCACAGCATGCAAGACAAATGCCCTACTGCTGTGCTATCACATTGGCTTTCAAATATCTCAGTTATTTCTTAAGCTACCTGGTCCAAGATGATATTACATTTTTCATCAATATTTGAAGGCACAGATACTATTTTATTACTTATATTCACTTTATCAAAGTGGTTTTAAAAAAAAAAGATAATGGTTGAGAGAATTAGTGACACTTCTTCTGCTCATATTTCTATTTAAACCAGTATTACTTAATTCTGGTTTAAAAATGCCATGGGGCCGTCTAAATTGAATAATATACTTAAAACAAAATATAATCTAAGATATTTTATTCTAAAGGTGTAGGGAAATTCCCTGATCTTGCGCTTTCCGAAAGTTATTCATTATGTTAATTGCAGAAAACAAAGGGAAAAATCATGTGACATTCTCAGGGGATGTAAAGAAAGCTTTTAATGTAGAATACCCATTTATCATGAGAAGAGTAGTCCTATTGGTTTATTTTTTCTATTGGTTGTTTTAATTTGAAAAAAAAATTATGTATTAAAAAACCTTGAAAACATTTAAACTAATTGTCAAGCACTTGGAGTTTTTTCTTGTTTTATTTACCATAAGAACAAGTCCAGAATATCCATTTAGGTAGACATAGAAAATTTAAACAGTACAAGAACCCTCCAAAACAAACTGTGGAGAGTAGACTTTGGAAAAAAAAGAGATACAATTGTCATAATTTGGGGAGTAGACTTTGGAAAAAAAAAAGAGATACAATTGTCATAATTTGGGGTTACAGTAAAAAAAAACCAGGAGTATGTTGTTAACCTTGCAAATGACCCACCCAGGTTGGATTCCTGGCAACTTTTATGTCTCCTGAGCCCCAATAGGAGTGATCCCTGAGTGAAGTGCAGAATTAAGTCCTGAGCACAACTGCCTAATAAAGCAAAACAAAACAAAACAACAACTATGAAAAAAATAACTATGAATAAAATTGTCATCATTTGCTACTGGAGTTATCACCAATGTAGATAAGAATGGGCACAATTTTAGAATTAGAGTTCAGCAAGAGTTCATATGCTGATGTGAAACCATCCTATAAAAATTAATTTAATGCGGCTGGAGCAGTGGTGCAGGCTGTAAGGCATCTTTGTCTTGTGCATGCTAGCCTACGACAGACTGCTGTTTGATCCCCTGGCATCCCATATGGTCCCCCAAGCCATGAGTGATTTCTTAGCTCATAGCCAGTAGTAACCCCACACCCCTGGGAGTGGCCGAAAAACCAAAAAAAAATAGTATTTTACATTATCCAACTAGAAAAAATGTAACAAATGTTTGGAGAGTTAATACATGGGTTAAGTTAGTCACATGTAGCTGATTCTGGCACAGCATGGTCCCTCAAACACCACCAGAATGACACTTGAGCACAAAGACTAGGAGTAGCCTGTGAGCAGTATTAGGTTGGCCCTAATATTAAAAACAAGAAAAGAAAATGTAACAAGAATAATGGAAGTAAATTATTCTATCAGTCCAGTATCAGAATGAGTTGTTTAAAGCCAGCTCTCTGAATGTATGTATGAACAATAATATATTTAAAATTTATTTATGTATGTATTTATGTCTAGTTTTGGGGATACACTGACTGTACTCAGAGATTACTCTTGGCTCTGCACTCAGAAATCATTTCTGGTATGTTTGGGGGATCTTATGGGACAACTGGAGATCAAACTCAGGTTGGCAAATGCCTCTACCTGCTTTACTATTGCCCCAGCTCCAATAAATTATATTTAAATCTAAAACTCTAATGTTAGGTTTCCTCAGAGAAACAGAACCAGTAGGACTTGTGCATTCATATAGAAAGAAATGTTTATTTGAAGGAATTGTCTTCTGTGAGGTCAACTATTTAGCCAAACTAGTGCATGGTATTGTTACCTTTGCATCCATTTGATTTGGCCAAGCTTGGTGGAGGGGAGGCAGGGGAATTGTAGAGGAGAAATGACTTAAATTGACTCTATTCCCTCATGTGAGTTCAGAAGTCATTGTTGCAGATGACTTTTTGTGAAGTAGGGATCAAGTGACTAGAATCAAGAAAAGAGAGCATCTACCCCTCTGCTTGTTTCATCTTGGTCATTTTGGGAATTTTTGGTCAAGGCAGACTAAAATGCAAGTATGTTTTCATCTATACTCCACAAGAAAGGTGTTAAACTGCACCGGCAGTTCATTAGTTCTGCATTGTGTAGAAATAGTCCCTACCACTCAAGTTCTCAGAGACTCAGTCTGGAACAAGAAATTATTCATTGTAAGATAAGTCAGTCTGAATTTTGCCCTAGTTTTTTTAAGAACATCTTCTTTTCTCACAGAAAACATTTTCAGAAGGAGTTCAAGTAATGAAGTAACATATGAAAATTTACTTAGAGAAATATAGTGAATGAGAATTTGAAAGCAAACTATCAGACACTTGACTATACTCAAATTGTTTGTGCTTGGGGATCAAGAACTCCAAGGAGAATAATTGACTCTTCCTTGTCAAAAGGCATAGCTCCAAGGTACAGGTGTGGCACTGTATATTGGCTCTCCTGCTGGGGAGAGTTCTGGAACCAGAAAGTGGCAAGAGTTGAGCTCCAGAAAAGAAATGTCTTGCCATCTCCTTTCTGGTCAATTTGAAAAGATATTGACTCTGTTCCCCATATTTGGAGGATCTCAGGACTTGGTCTCCAGTTGCACCTTAGAAGAGTCAATTTGATGTGTGGGTTAGTTCTACAGGGCATAGAATTATGTGTATAATACAAACAACAAGTCAGAACTTTCTGCATATTTGCCTCATTTCCCTTCTTTCTTGGATATTGTTGAAACTAGGAACAATAATTAGTGAATTATGGAGGAAGGAGACAGAGAGTAAGAATCTTCTACTGCCCCATTTCAAGCAATCCCAGTATAGACTTAAATGAGATTAAGTGGTTTGCTTGAATCGAACTGGTGGAACTAGACTCCCATTTGAAACCCTGTAGACATCAAAATGTAGAATGAGAGAGAGAGAGAGAGATAGAGAGAGAGAGAGAGAGAGAGAGAGAGAGAGAGAGAGAGAGAGAGAGAGAGAGAGAGAACAACTCTAAAAAAGACAATGGTATTTTTGTTCTGTTTTGGGGCCACACCCAGCAGTGCTCTGGGCTGACATCTGGCTCTATACTCATGGATCATTTCTTTCATAGCTTGGGAAGGTGTATATAGTGCTGGGATTTAACCTGGGCTGGTAGTGTGCAAGGCAAACACTCTATCTGCTGTGCTATCACTCTGACTCCAAGACAATGATATATTTTTTTTATTTCCAGCAGTTCATGTGGAACAGTTCCAAGGCAGTTCCAAGTAAATGAAAGTGAAGGAAGGCTATTGTGTAAGGTAGGAAAGAACCCAGGCTTATATAGCTTCACTCTAATGTCCAAGGTTTCTAGAGACTGCCCATTCATTCGGAAGAGGGATTTCTGACAGCCAAGATACAGCTAGAAGCAAATTAAATGCTTTCCTCTAGCAAAGTGAAAGAAAGAGAGGAAGCCTGTGCAAGGTAAACAACCCAGCACTCAGACTGATGAGCTGCAAATTCATTTTCTTCGCAGGTTCATTTCTGTGGAAAATATTCACTGATAAGCGCTTCCTCACCTATGGCACCTATGGTACTGCATAAATTTATTTCCTTAACAAGTAACGATCAGCACTTTCTATGGTGCCTTGATATTAGAGGTTTGGCAAGTTTATTTAGGGAGGTGCTTCAAGACAAAATGTGTGTTATGATAACTTTCACAAGAATCTATCATTTATTGAAGGTCAACAAATGATTCAACAGTACTGATACAGGTTTAGAGTAGGGTCAAATGAAGGACTTTGAACCAAGTTACTGGTTTAAATGTTTAAGGACATAGGGAAGTTGATTATCAGAAATATGAAAACTAGTGAACCTGATGACTTCTTTTCATTGCTCTCTCAAAATACTTCCCTCTCCCCCTGAATCCAGTTTCCAAGTAATTCCTCTTTGAGAATTTGAGATAATTTTTTAAGTTTCTCAATTTCCAAAATTTAAAATAAAAATTTTAAATTTGGGGCCGGAGAGATAGCACAGCGGCATTTGCCTTGCAAACAGCAAATTCAGGACCTAAGGTGGTTGGTCCGATTCCCGGCATCTCATATGGTCCCCCGTGCCTGCCAGGAGCTATTTCTGAGCAGATAGCTAGGAGTAACCCCTGAGCACCGCGGGTGTGGCCCAACCCCCCCCCCCCAATTTAAAACTGAGAACATTTAAAAGATGATGCTTATATAGAATATTTTTGTCCAAATATGGTTATCTTCAAATCCAAACAACACTTGCCTAAGCTGCTCAGGGTGCAATTACGTTTTTGCAATTATTTTTTTTAAAAAGTGACTATGAAATTAGAAAACAAAGAATTCTGCTGTATATCTCTGACCTAATGTAATCCTCACATTTTGCAGGTAAGGGCATTGAGATACATAAAAAAAAAAAAGAGTAAAAAGGTGATGTCCAATTTTAAAACCACCCTTTTCTCCCACCAAATGGTAACAGAACACTAAATGTCCAGAATGTGGTTCAACACTATATTTGTTAGTTCAACACTATAAATGTTGAATTTATTTATTTATTTATTTTGGTTTTTGGACCACACCCGGTGACGCTCAGGGGTTACTCCTGGCTATGCACTCAGAAATCACTCCTGGTTTAGGGGACCATATGGGTCACCGGGGATCAAATCGCGGTCAATCCTAGTCTAGCACAAAAGGCAGATGCCTTATGCCCTGTGCCACCGCTCCGGCCCCAAATGTTGATAACCAATTATCTCAAAGTTCTTTTTGTTTGTTTTGGGCCACAACTGGGGGCACTTAGAAGGCACTCCTGGCTCTGCACTCAGAAATTATTTTTGGAAGGCTTGGGAGACCATATGGGATGTCCAGAAGAGCCATGTACAAAACAAACACTCTACACATTGTGCAATCATTCTGGCCCCAAAAGTTCTTAATTAAAATAAGCTAGACCCCAAAATAGTGGCAAGGTCACTTTTTGCTGTCATATAGAGAATGAAAAAACCTTTTAGCTTATTTAATCGACTTATTTAAAAAAAATTGTTGAGATTCTGGAGTCATAATTGAAAACTCTTACCTTTTAAGGTAATATTTGGAGGTCCCAAGGATTACACTCACAATATATTTGGGATACTTTGGTTATTCAGGTAACCACATTTTGCAGAGTTAATAAACTTCTGCAAGAGTATCCATGAATTCCTAGTTTTGGGTATCCATCCCACCCAAAGCTTTCAAACAACATTCATTCTCCAGGGCCACTGGTTACAGCTTTTGTACTGGTAAGTGATGTTTATACCTAAGGTGGGACTTGGGAAACAGATTCAATTTTTCTCCTTAATAGTCACTGCTAGTCCTTGCTATATGGTTAGACTGTGCTATTGTCTGTGGTAGTAGCCTAAGTTGGTGCAGTTATGGAGAGAAGAGGACCCTCTTGCTCTTTGCTTTTGAGACTAAACTAAACTATTTCCTGCATGAGACACTTGCTAGAAATCTGGTTGGCTGAAATTTTTCCTTGGTGAAAAAAAGGGTTTTTGGGTTTTTTTCTTGGGTCTTACTACTTTTGTCTTCATACCTGGGCATTCCAGGTATGAACTTTATACAGGCGAGTCTTCCTGGTTTGAATTATTCTTGGTTTGAATCATTGAGTCTAATACTTGGGGGTATTATCCATTGAGGAGGAAGCCAGACAGTTAGATTGATCTTCTGGATGATAGTGGGAGAAGTTGGCCTGAAGAAAAAGGCCTAGACTTTAATTAAAATATTTGGGTCTGAATTTAGTCTGTGTGATCCTGGGTAAATTTAGAAAACTCTGATTGCCTCAGTTTCTTTTTCTATAATATGGGAGACTATGTTAGTTCTTAAATTCCTAGGTGGTCCTGAAGATGAAATTCTGGGCAATATGGAGCATACCCTGGTCTCTAGGAGCACTTCACTAAGGAAGCATTTATAAATACTATGACTAATCCAGGAGTTTTCTGAGATTGGAGTTTATTGGTTGACTCATCAATGCTATGCTGGGGAAATGGGTAGATACAGAGGCGCTGAAGCTTGTGTCCAATCCACTGCCATATTTTATGGAGAATATTTTACTTTGATTTTATTTTTTATAATAATTTATTTAAGCACTGTGGTTACAAAAATGTTCAGAGTTGGGTTTCAGTCATTGAATGTACACCACCCTTCAACAGTGCAACATTTTCCCGCCACTAGTGTTTCCCATTTCTCTCCTCCCCCATCCCTTGCCTGTCTTCGGGATAGGTGTTCTATTTCTCTCTCTTGTTATTGGTAGCTTGTTGGTAGTCATGGTAGTTGTTAGTGCAGTTATTTCTCTAACTGTGCTCATTAATTTTATGAAGATTCTTGACAGGAGTCAGTGGTGTGGGGAAGAAAGGGATGCATAGATGGCAGAACTCTTTCAGAAAGAGAGCAGAAAACAGAGATGAAAGTTCTTAGTGCCACAAGATATTTGTGTTAGATCAGAGTCCAAAGAGGGTATTTTGGTTGCGGAAAGGGGGGTAGTGGTGGAGATAGGACATATTTCTTTTTTTTTGGGGGGGGGTCACACCCGGCAGTGCTCAGGGGTTACTCCTGGCTCTACACTCAGAAATCTCTCCTGGCAGGCTCAGGGGACCATATGGGATGCCGGGATTCAAACCACTGTCCTTCTGCATGCAAGGCAAACAACCTACCTCCATGCTATCTCTCCGGCCTCAGGACATATTTCTTGAGAACCAATTTCTTGTACTCCAAAGATGTGCAAGTCATTGTAAGAAAATCGTTTCACATTTGAACTATATTCTTGAACTGCTCTGGAGTTATTTCTGTAAAAAATGGTTTCTACCTGGGCAGGCATTACCAACTCGACCTCCCAGAAGTCAATTGAGGAGGGGGACTAGCCAGGGTAACTGGCTTCTTCATGGAAATCTCTTCCGATTTCCTGCTTGTGCCAGGAGAGGCTGGGTATATACACCTAGAAGCTGAATTATTGCGCTAAATAAGACAAGAAGCTGATGAGGTATCTGTCTTTTCTACATGCATATTTATTTTACCTTTATATGTCCAGAAGATCTTACTCTCCAATGCCCCAGCAAGGTGTTTCCAAAAAAAAGTGTGACTGTCCTGTTTTCCTAGGACTATTGTAGAGCAAAGTACCAGAGACTAGGTGGTCTAAAATGAGAAAAAATTGTTTTTTCATTACTCTACAATCCAGAAGTCCTAAATGAAGACACTGAAAGCAAGGGTTCAGTCCATGTTCTTTCATAGTCTCTAGGTGCTCTTGGTAACTGTTGGTGTTCCTTGTCTAACAACACAAGCTCCATTTTCTCTTCTTTAGAAAGCTTTGCCTCATAGATCTCAGTCTATCCTATCTCAGAATGGTCACACTGGGATATCATTGTCTTCAAGATCCATTTTTCAAACACAACTTAAAACTGTTCCATGATCATATTATTGTTTGTCTGAGATGTGACATTTTGGGATTTTCAACTGTAAAGTGTATAAAATTGTAGTTCAAAGTCCATGGCAGGTTTTGTGACCACCATGTAGATGTCCATCATCTTTCCCTCTAGGAGGAAGTAGCTGGCAGGCCCAATTGGAAGATGAAACTGTTCTTACAGTTCTTTCTTTCAGAAGCACTAAAGCCTCTATTAATGGAACTTTCCCCAAATTCTTGGACAAAATCTCACTTGTTGTTTGTTGAACCTTTTCCTTCAGATACAACCGGGTAGAAGCCTGTAATTCCCCCCACTTGCCTCTTGAATTTCTCTCTTCCAGACTGATCCCTTTTGTTTTTTTCCATTCACTTATTTTGACTGACTCACACTACTGTTGCTTTAGTGGAAAAGAAATGACAGTGCTAAATAGTAGCTTTAGTGCTTGGAAGGAGTGAAAGTGTATATGCTTTTGTGAAAAAATTATGGGTAACAGAAACTTGCTTTTTCCTTTAATTTTTATATTAATATCCTAGCAATTACCAGTAAGGTAGGCAATAAAAACCACAACACTTATTTTTTTATTTGTTTGTTTTTGTTTTTGGGTCACACCTGGCAGTGCTCAGGGGTTACTCTTGACTCTACACTAAGAAATCGCTCCTGGCAGGCTCGGGGGACCATTTGGGATGCCGGGATTCGAACCACCGACCTTCTGCATGAAAGGCAAATGCCTTACCTCCATGCTATCTCTCCTGTCCCCACAACACTTATTTTCAAGCAGATTATTTTCAAAACATTTTTGTGTACTTGGTGATAGTGATTATGGTCAGAAGATTGATGGTCTCATATATGGCTGATGAAATAAAAATGACCAGACTTTTCAAGAGGACAATTTGAATTCAACATCAAATGTATAAAAAATATGCATAGCCATCTGCTCAAAATTTCCTTCAGGAAGCTATCTAGAAGGGAAAGAATTGTTATAAACCTCCCTATGCAGGACCATAGGCATCACATACTTAGGTGTAGGCCAGAATTAATTGAAAGGTGAATTTGGTAAGTTATCTCAACTGGACCCCATCTACTCAATAGCACCACATGCTGCCATTAAAAACCAAGCTTTCAAAAATAGTGGATGACTTTGCCAACTGGTATTGACATTTATGAGGCAGATTGCAAAGTGGCATTTTTATAATGATTCCCAATGAAAAAAAAATAAGAGCAAGAACTTCATATCTGTTAAAAAATGGCACCTGGATGGAGTTAGGTGACTTCACTTTAACATGAAATCACAGGTGGTCTTTCTACCTTTGCACAATTCTGAAACTATACATATTTCTCAACAAATATATTCATCTGTCACATTGTTAGGAAAGGAGTAAGTATAGCACAAAATGAGCACAACAGGGAAAATAACAAGTCCCTATCCATTTCTCCTCACAGCACTCCCTGTGTGACAGGGTTAGGCATTTTAGGGAAGAGAATCCATAAGCACACTCAGGAGTCCCTATTATCTCCCTCCCACCTGGTTTTCTGAATCTATCCCCAGGATGTGCTATTTCATAGCCTCTCTGATACCCTCCACAATGGTTCTCTTAGCTAGGCTTGTTCACATTATACATAGGTGGGCTTTTGAGATGAAAGAGATGGCTTATCTTTGCTACTAATTTAAAATAAAATTGGAGTCATCTTTTCTATGGCTTTGTTAGCCTTCCCAAGAGACTTCTTTTGTAGGTGGCCTAATTGAGGGTGGTAGTAAGCTATATCTACTTGGTACCACTCTCAGAGTTGCACACACTATAAATAGTAAAACCTGACTTTTTTTTTTATTTTTTGGGGGGTTTAGGGCCACACCCAGTGACACTCAGGGGTTACTCCTGGCTAAGTGCTCAGAAATTGCTCCTGGCTTGGGGGCCATATGGAATGCTGGAGATCGAACTGCCATCTGTCCTAGGTCAGCCGCATGCAAGGCGAACTCCCTACTACTTGCACCACCGCTCTGGCCCCCAAACCTGACTTTCTATCCTTACTTATAGTTACCCAGAAAGTGAATATTTTTGGTTGCACACATAATTTTGAATTTATTCTATGGGCATTAGTCATATATCTGTGACTTTTCTTTTTCTTCAATCTATTTGCTTACTATATTCAAATATTAGAAAAACTCAGCACCATCTCTCCAATGCCCTTCCTTCTCCCACAATTCACAAACTAAAGTTGAGGTGCTGTGATTTCTAATCCTATGTCACTGTCCTTCTTGCTCACTTTTATTCAACTTGATATATTTTAATACACTTTCTTGCTCAATAATTTTATGTATGTATGTATGTATGTGCACACATATAAGACATGTACATGTACAGGAAAATAACTTTAGAGCAATTACGTATACTTTAACATAATATATTTTAACATAACATAATACATATGCTGGTAACATTTTATTTAGATCATCTTAGATTCTGAAATTAAAATGTAGTCACCTCTTCAGTGAGTAAGTAAATTTTCTTATGATTTATTTGGCCAAACTTTTACAAAAGTATAAAAATAAAATTTCATTTAACTAAAAAGTCATGTATATTGAAACAATAATTTGTTGATGTTAGGATTGTTTTAGAAATATTAAGCAACAGGCTTCTATCATCTTATTACCTATTGTTAAATTTGTGTGTGTTATATCCATAGACAGTCTACTTTGTAAACATGTAGTAATATATAAATAATTCCATGGATATTATAGTCTTGTATATCTCAAAATGCAGTTGGTATGGCCCCATTAACTTGTTAACTTATCAATCCCAAACACATTTTAACACCTGACAAAAATTGTTCATAGTAGGTGATTGCTTACACATTATTCTCAGTTGTTGGGTAAAGGAATTCTAAAGATTCTAAAAATTTGTAGACTGGGGAACTCAGACTTAAATGATATTATTCATTAGGAACTCAGAGTAGGAGTTTCTTGTATGAGTTCCAGATTCCTGTGGCCCAGGTGGGTTTATTACAGTCAAATCATTCCCTTGTTTATCTGATCATAAATGTTGTTTATCAAAAATAAATAAAATAGGGGCCGGAGAGATAGCATGGAGGTAAGGTGTTTGCCTTTCATGCAGGAGGTCATCGGTTCGAATCCCGGCATCCCATATGGTCCCCCGTGCCTGCCAGGAGCAATTTCTGAGCCTGGAGCCAGGAATAACCCCTGAGCACTGCCTGGTGTGACCCAAAAACCACAAAAAATAAATAAAATAAAAATAAATAAATAAATAAAATATTTTAATATGAGAAATATAAAGAAAAGTTACACAATAATACTTGGGGAATAGTTCCTATTTAAATGTGGACTTTTTTTTGGTTTTGGGGTCACACCCGGCAGTGCTCATGAGTTATTCTTGGCTCTGTGCTCATAAATCGCTCCTGGCAAGTGCGAAGACCATATGGAATGCCGGGATTCAAACTATCTTCCTCCTGCATGCAAGACAAAAACCCTACTTCCATGGTATCTCTCCGGCATCTTAAATGTGGACTTTTAAGTAATTTCCTGTGACTTTATCAAGATGAAGGTTATCTTAAATCTATAATTTTGTATACTGTTTCTTTTACTTCTGTGTTAAATTTTACTCTATGCAACCAGCAGCTCAGTTTTTGGGGTACATTTTGGGCTGTTCATTAATGCTCAAGCCCTACTTCTGGCTTCATGCTGAGGGGTCATGCCCAGTGGTGATTGAAAGTAGTGTCAGAAAACAAACACACAAACAAACAAACAAACAGGGTTCGCCACATACACGGCAAGTAACTTAAGGCCTTTCTCTCTGGTCTAGTAATCGAAAATTTTTATTTATTATCATTTTTATTATTTGGGTTTGGGGGCCACACTTGGTGATGCTCAAGGGTTTCTCCTGGCTCTTCAATCAGGAATTTCTCCTGGAAGGCTCAGGGACCATATGGGATGATGCGAATCAAACTCAGGTTAACCACTTGAGAGGCAAGTACCTTATACTATACTATTGCTGTCTCCTAGAAACTAAAAAACAAAAACAAACAAAATATTTTTTGTTTGTTTGTTTTTGGGTCACACACGGTGACGCTCAGGGATTATTTCTGGCTATGTGCTCAGAAATAGTTTCTGGCTAGGGGGACCATATTAGATGCCAGGGATTGAACCAGGCTTGTCTTGGATCTGCCGCGTGCAAGGCAAATGCCCTATAACTGTGCTATCATGCCGACCCCTGAAACTGAAAAATCTTGAAGATACTTTTGTTAAATTATCTGAAATTCAATATGAGTAATTTTTGTTTAACTAATGCCTATTAGTGTCCAGAATGATACTTGGCCATAAGGGCTACTAAAAACAAATAGTTATTTTAAAGTGCTTATGATAGTGCTCAAGGTATATATGAGATACTGAGGATTGAACTCATGCCCCTAGTTTGCAAAACATATCTGGACATTTTTTCTATCCTCTCACTTCCAGTGTATTTTCCTTACAAATGACATTGTTCTGAGTGCTTTTGGCCATGTTGATAAATCATCTGCTTTGAGAGCTATTTCCTAAGAAGTGATGTCCTAAATCAATTCAAACATTTTAATGATTCTTTATGCAATTTTTGAAGAAGGCTTTTGAAGAAGACTAACAGTTACATGTGAAAGTATTTCTATGGCCAGGACTTAGATAACTTAATAATACAAATATCAAGGGTTGGAGCTGTAGCGCAAGTGGTAAGGTGTCTGCCTTGCCTGCACTAGCCTAGGACAGACTGCAGTTCAATCCCCAGGTGTCCCATATGGTCCTCCAAGCCAGGACTGATTTCTGAGTGCATAGCCAGGAGTAACCCCTGAGCGTCACTGGGTATGGACCAACCCCTCCCCCCCCCCCAAAAAAAGGAATGAAAATATCAATATTTTCCTGAAATAATTAACCAAAATTATTTACTTGTGAAAGAGATTATCTAAGTCAATATATGTTGATGTTGACCACTTGATAATTATTTATGGGGGCTGGAAAGATAGCATGGAGGTAAGGCATTTGCCTTGCATGCAGAAGGATGGTGGTTCGAATCCCAGCATCCCATATGGTCCCCTGAGCCTGCCAGGAGTGATTTCTGAGCATAAAGCCAGGAGTAACCCCTGAGCGTTGCAGGGTGTGACCCAAAAAAACACACACAAAAATAATTATTTATTATTATCATTCATTTATATGCATATATTTATATTAACATAATATGATATAATATAGTATATTGTTTTATTATCAAATTATCATTTAATAAATTATTAATAAACATGAAGTTTATTATTTAATAAATACATATTGATTGCTACTAGCAAATCATATAATAAACTCGGGGAAAAGTCCTTCTGTTTAAGGGCTTTGTAGTTAAGTGGGGATGACTAAGACCTACAGAACCACTCAGGAGTATTAATTGGGAGAATTTAGAGCTCGTTGTCTTCATGCATTTTATTATTTTTATTTTTTTCTGGCTACATCCAGTAGTACTTTGGGGCTACTCAGTGCTCAATATTACTTTTTGTGGGGCATAGGGAATCAGGTGGTGATGAAAAATGAACACAGACCTTCTGCAAGCAAAGTGTGTGCTCTAGTCTGTTGAACTATTTCCCAGACCCACCTTACTGTTTCTTTTTAAAACTATTTTATTTATTTATTTATTTATTTATTTATTTATTTATTTATTTATTTATTTATTTATTTATTGTTTTTTTTTGGGTCACACCTGGGGAGCTCAGGGATTATTCCTGGCTTTGTACTCAGAAATCTCTCCTGGCAGGCTCGGGGGACCATATAGAATGCTTGGGGTAGAACTGAGTCCGTTCCGGGTCTGCCACATTGAAGGCAAATGCCGTAATGCTGTGCTAATGCTCTGGTTCCTTTTCCTTTCAGGGAAGGGCTAGTTAGCATCATTAAATACAGCTTGGAGAGTCATAATAACTAAACTGTCATATATCTGAACTCAACTAAAGAATTCCCTAATGCTTCTGAATAGACACTATAGAAAAATCTTGCATTTACCGATTAACTTCTCATGGCCTTGATCCTTCACTGTAAATAAAAACTGTAATTTCACTCTCAGCTCCAACTTTGCAATTTAAACTTCAGGGATATCTGCCTATGAGTACAGATATCATCTTTAGGATAGCTCATGATTTACGATACTGCTTTCTAGAGGTAGAAACTTGTATTCTAGATGAACAGAAGTTTTAAGTTTCCTGAGAGTTCTTGAAAAACTTCCTCAAGTACAAATGCTTCATAATAAAAAAAATAGCTAAACTTAAAAATAGCCCTAAATTTTAGCCCTAATAGCTAAAGTTGATTCCCACTCATCAGGACACCATATCTTTTCCTGATGGATATGTTGGCCATACCCAGAGAGAACCCAGGTCATCTAGGTGTATAATGATGCTCTTGTTTACATCACTCCTTGGTTTAGAGTATGAATTACTGTGATTGAATGGCAATAGCTTTATAGCCTTGAGTCACTGCAGAACTAGTATGCAATTTCCAATTATTTAGTTTGTCTTATATGTACTATTTCTGTGTGGGAACGTATTAACATTATATTTCTGTCCTTTCCTAGATGAGTAATATATCCTGAGATACTTGTGGGATGGTGTGCAGGGGGGTCAGAGATGGTTGTCCCCAATCCCTGGAGGTATAAATAACTCAATCACAGATGAGCAACCTGAGAAAGGCACTGAAAACAAACTCAGGCAAAACCATTCAGCTTGTTTTCCAATCTGACGACCTCCATGCAAAAAAATAGACTCTAGTCAATGGGGGGGGGGAGGGGGGACGACGACTAAATGAGTCAGGTGAGGAATGGGAATAGATGACATGATAAGAGTGGCTCATAGCAGCTTTTTATATGCATCTTGTCACTCCTGCGAATGGCAGAGTACAAATCTTAAGACCACAACTGGACCTGGCCAGCTCTTCAATGACTAGAATAGTACTAGCAAACAGGATCCCAGCTGGGCTGGAAGCCAGGAGCAGATTTCTCTGGAACTGCCACCCCAGCTTAAGGCCAAGTAGCATATGGCAGCTTCCTGAGTCATCTGCGCTCTCTCTAAGCACTTCATGAGACACTGTGGAGTGCTAACAGTTTGATACTGAGTGCTACCGATGACTTTAGGCTGTTGTATCAAGTCTCATGATAATAGATTTTATATGATCAGAATAAACTTCCTTATGAGGCTCCATTGCCAGGAAACCCATTAAAGGAGCATTGAGGTCAGCCTACAGGACTGCTTGGTAGGTGACATTTCACACAGGAAGAGCCATTTTGGATAGATAAGTGCCTAGAGGTTCTTTCTCCTGATGAGAAAGAAAACATCCTCTGCAAGGTGAAGATCATTGTTAAGATACTGGTGTTTCTCACATTCTCTTCCCCAACTTAAAAGCCACATGAAAGTTTTGTCTCTATTACCATTATAACCATGCCAAGGAGACTGTGCAGTCATCTCATTTGCCCTTGTGTGTTTGGATGACTTGAACTTTTACCCTTTCATCATGCTAATAAATGGAGGAATTTAACAGTACTGTTTGTGCTAGTTTTAATTTTCCCTTTGGGAACCTGCACCATTTCTTCTGGTACTACCTGTTTCTCCTGAATTGAACAATAGTTAAAAGTATTTACCTGTTTGAAATTCAAATTTGTTCAGGTGTCCATGGTTCAGACAGAAATGCTGGAAGAACTGAAGGGTCTAGCTTTACTTGACTTTTTTAAATAAAAAATTTGGTTCTGGGGTCTGGAGTAATAGCACAGTGGTAGGGTTTGCCTGTCACGGGACCTGGGTTTGATTCCCTTTATCCAATTTGGTCCCCTGAAGCTGCCAGGAGTAACCCCTGAGCACTGCAGGGTGTGCCTCCTGAAAGAAAGAAGAAAGAAAGAAAGAAAGAAAGAAAGAAAGAAAGAAAGAAAGAAAGAAAGAAAGAAAGAAAGAAAGAAAGAAAGAAAGAAAGAAAGAAAGGAAGGAAGGAAGGAAGGAAGGAAGGAAGGAAGGAAGGAAGGAAGGAAGGAAGGAAGGAAAAAAGAAAGAAAAGAAGAAAGGAAGAAAAGAAAGAAAAGAAGAAAAGAAAGAAAAGATGAAAGAAAGGAAGAAAAGAATAAAGGAAGAAAGAAAGAAAGAAGAAAGAAGAAAGAAAAGAGAAAAAAGAAAAAAAGAAAGAAGAAAGAAAAAGAAATTTGCTTTTTTATCTCAAAAAAAGTGTATAAAATTTTTACATGGAGAATATAAGCACAAATATCACTTGACCCAAATTATGATTAGCAATGTTTTGAATTTAGATAAGATGGATTATTTGCCTGAATGAAAATTTATTTAATATTCAACAAATATTTTTTGATTTCTCACTATTGGCCAGGAATTGGGTCAAATGCTCTGAGGTTTGGATTGGTAAACGAGATAATTCCTGCCTTCAAAAAATTCAGTGTGTAGAGAAAATATAAAATATTAATGGCATCTGATGATGAATATTTAGGCATGTGTAAGTCCAGGAGGCTATAAAGACAGTGTGGAATCCAAGACAGAAAATAGGGCCACATGAGCCATTTAAATGCCAAATACTTACGCAGCTACCTTGTGGCAGCCTATTTCTTTGAGCATACTTAATCTCAATGCATTACAAAGTTTGCCACCTCATTCCTTTCAAGTAAATCCCTCAACTCTTCTCTTCTTTCTGAGGCTTTCTCTGTTCATTCATTCTATGTCAAACTGACTAGAACTCCAGCATTCTTCACCTCATTCCATTCTTTATTGCTTTTTCTCTCTAAATACTGTCTCACCATCTGTTATGCACATTTAATTTACTTGCATTTGCGCATATATGCATATACTTTTGTCTCCTTAATAAAATGTATCTTTCTTCTATAGTTGTAGTTTCTGCATCTATAAGAGTGTTTTTTAATTATCAGGTGCTCAATAAATATAATAAAAAATAAATATGATAACTTTTATCACTTGCACAAAATTAAGGTGGATGATGCCTTTTACAGTCTTTTCAACAGACTGAAAATATATACATTTTTTTTGGGTCACACCCGATGATGCTCAGGGGTTACTCCTGGCTCTGCTTTCAGAAATCGCTCCTGGCTTGGGGACAATATGGGGAGCTGGGGGATTGAACCATGGTCTGTCCTAGGTCAGCGCATGCAAGGCAAATGCCTTACCACTGTGCCACCACTTTGGCCCCCATACTGAAAATATTTTTATAGAGAAAACATGGGAGGGCTGGAGAGATAGGATAAAAATTAAAATAAAATAAACTGCCTTATTTATTTTTTTTATTTATTCAAAAACCCTGTTTTGGATCCCCAGCACCACATGTGGTCCCCTGAGCACTGTCAAGGGTCACTCTTGAGCCGGAAATAGCTTCTGAGCAATATCTAAATCCCCCTATCCATGCCAGAAAAAAGAAGTTGAATTGAGAAAGAAGTGATCTTACAATTAATAAAGCAATACATTTAATGTTAATAGATGGGCACTCAGTAAGAACTGCTTTACGGAACTGAACTTATAAGAGTGAAAAAGAGGTTGAGGATGATTGAGAGGGGCCCTTAGACAATGGTGGAGGGAAATGGATATGCTAGTAGAGGTTTGGGTATTGAAACTTTGTGTGCATGAAATCCTGTTGTTAACTGTATTGTAATAACAGAGCTTCAAAAAAAAAAAGAAATAAATAATCACTCATTGATTGAGTTCCTGTTACATATTAAGAATATTAGACGGCATGGAGAATATCAAAAAGCTCAATAAATATCTTGGCTTTAATATATATAATAATTTAATTGGTTGTGAGAAGAAGTAATGTCTGAAAAGATTAAATCACCACACAAGATGTGAGGGCTAATATCAGAAAATGACATAACTCAAGCTGAGAAAGGAAATGTCTAGACAACTTTGGGAATGAGTTGATGCAAAATAGGCTTCACAGGTTAAAAAGTTTCTTGGACATTGTAGGACCTGACTTTGGGGGTGAAATTTAAGGAGAAACAAATGAGACCTCTGGGCTAGGGCTGATTGTTGTAAAGAAGTAGTCAGCTTACGAAAAACTTATCACTTATGGAGAACAAAAAGACATGGGAGGTAATGTAGCACAAAATGGCTTGAAATATTTAACTGAAGGCATGCTGGAGAAATTATCCCGAGTACCAGTAAATTTGTTCCAATAATACTACTATTGCTCCAACCATTGTGAAATGCCCTATTGGAAATGATCTCCAGAGGTTGTGATTATTCTTTAAAACTTTCTCATTGTTGTCTTTATTAAGGGAAAACATTTATAATCTTGAAATAGCCAACCATATTTAGGGTCAAACGGGGTGCTAATGATGAAATGTCTATAAAACAGAAATATATA
Source organism: Suncus etruscus (assembly GCF_024139225.1). Lineage (NCBI taxonomy): Eukaryota > Metazoa > Chordata > Mammalia > Eulipotyphla > Soricidae > Suncus > Suncus etruscus. The sequence goes on from NC_064849.1 coordinate 23,778,720, forward strand.
GAGGGGTGTGTGTGTGTGTGTGTGTGTGTGTGTGTGTGTGTGTGTGTGTGTGTGTGAATTGCCTGGGACTGAACCCAAGTCTGATGTGCAAGGCAAGTACTTTGCCGCTAAGCAACACCCACAGTCCAAGATGGCTCTCTATGAACCAGGAAATGTTCCTTAGTAGACACTGAAATGCCGGAGTTTTGAATTTGCCAGTGTCCTGAAATTTGAGTGATAAAGTCTTCTTGTTAATAAGCCACCCATGTTGTGACATTTTGTTCTAGCAGGTTAAATGAACTGAGACACTGGGTTAATAAAATGATTGATGAATCAGGCAATACAAATTGGGCTGGAGGTGTGTGTTTGGCACGTTGGAGCTGAAGGTAACTCCCAAATAGGGGTTTAAATGTGTTTTAAGGACAATGGAGTCTTTAGCAATGAATTGCTTGGAAATTGGGGTAAATAATTAGTTTTTAAAAGCAGCATTGCTCTGTAACAAGTCACTCTTTATATTATAGGTGGATCCTTAAGCCTCTCAATTCCTTTCTAGGTCTCTGTGTATAGGAATATTTCTCTGCTATTGTAATTATTTGAATCAAACCCCTTTGAGTTTTGTTTAATTGAGCCAAGAACAATGTGAAACAAAGATCAGGAATTCAACTCTTTCAATTTTATTGAAATCCAGTTGCTTTTCTATTCACTTAATTATTAGATCTCCATGATTGGTGTGGCCCATGGAAACCTGGTCTCTGAAAGAGACATGTCAGGTAGTGGCTACTTCATGTGAACAGATTATTTGGAGGACAAATAGTAAGCTATTCCACATCTTTATTTCTTTATGTTCTATATAAATCCAACTATGTACTCTTAAGACACAATTTGGCTACATATTCAAGTGTTTGAATGACTGATTAACTTTATTTATATAAACTTTAAGCTTGGTTTTGGATTTCTTGGGTAGATTTCACTTCCATATACTACAGCATTTGATATTTTTGGTACAGGGATTAGAATCACCAAATTATTTTTACTTTGCATGCAAATAGGAGAGCTAATCATTAGATTTAATACTTGGAATTTATAGGTCTTAGTATTTAGAGGAGCTTGCAGAAGGTTGTTTCAGGACTATCAGTTCTCATTAACCTTAAATAGAGGTGAAGACTATGATTCTGAAGGTTATTCACCTTCATGCATCTAACTCAAAGTGGACCATCCCTGGGCTAGAGTTTCATTAGTTGTTGGCAAATAGATCCTAAGTACAAGGGATTACTTGGTAAGAACCAGCTTTGTTAAAAGTGACAAGGTCAAGTTTCAGGAATGACAGTTCAATTGTCAACTAGGGTTTTAACATTTTAACATCTGCAACATTTATAGCTTATAAGGCATAATGGCTGTTTTAGCATAAAAAAAGAAAAAGGTCAAGAAATCAATTCACATTTAATTTACAAATGATTATTTTTGCTTAATGTGAGTTAGATTTATCTCCAAGACTAGATATAATTCTTGTTTATAAAACAGAATATTTGCACATGTATCATTTCTTCTTTGGTTAGCAAATGTTGGAAAAGTTGAAAATACACAGATAAATACCTATTGAGTTATTCTAAAAACTTTACATTTGTGATTATTATTGAATGTAGTCATATTTATAGAATATATAGAATGTAGATATAAAGGGAGCAATGAAGAGAATATAGGTTAGGTGACAGGAAACAAAATATTTGCAACAGACTTATTTTTTAGTCTATCTATAGTTCTCATAGTTGGATAAGTCATCAGGGATGTGGTTTTAGGTTTTTATTTGTGATTGCTCTGACATGTGTAATTTTAAAGGCAATGCACTAACTAATGTTAAAGCAGGAAAATAGAAACTGTGGTCTTTGCAATGAAAGTCAGGAAGAACAAGAAACCATGAGCAAGTTGGCCCTTTGTAGATCATTATTGCCTCTGCTTAATAAAGTAATAGATGCTTCAAGTTTGCTTTGAAGTGGTTGCCAACTTCTTCACAGTACTGTGAAACCTGATACTTCTGCTTTTAAACATTGTGAGAAAGCAAAAACTGTAGTACTTGTGAATTCATTCAGCAGCTTCCAAACCATATTGTAAAGGAGGGAGAAATGGCTTCTCCAGGATTTGGGGGTTGTATATTAGATTTGGCTTTCTTGTAGTCATACAGACTTGAACTTTACAAAGATAAACATTGGTTTACCCAAAAGATCTAAAGGAACTAAAAGAGGAAACTTTGATCTTCTTAACAATATTTTTTTTATTTAATAAGCTCATGACAGAGGTAAGTAGAATTCGGCTCAAGCCTCACTTAATAAAAACACTTGTTGTGCTTCCAAATTTAATTGATGCATTTTAGAAAGTGGAAATCAGTGTGCAAATAATCAAGGGGAGTAGGTCAGAGGACTATCTTATGAATTTGAAGTAATATGATTACTGCTAACTACCAGATCAGTCCTGAAGTTGAAATAGCTTTGTTATCTGCCTTCTCTTCCTGAGCAGGTGGTCTGTGTGTCGAGGTTCTTGAAAATGTCAAGAGTCATTTTTATAAGTGTCATAAATGCCACACAGGAAACTAAGGAAGCCTTATTTCTAGAACCGGATGATGGCCTTGGCTATGTATGCACAATCTCCGTTGCATTTGGGAACACGATAACCAGATCATTCTCCTTGCTCAATTGCTTGCTCACAAAGTGGTTTAGAACAAAGGTTGCCTCCTTGGCTGCTCATTGCCTGCTGAATTGTGTAAGAGTCAAAAGGCTGAATATGTAACTTTAGAGACTTCTGAAGCAACAAGTCATTAAGTCAGAAAAGCAGGGTGACGCCTTTCTGTGCTACACAGTGGGGCCTTTTGGCCTCCCGCATTCAAACACAGAAGCTGTTATTTGAATACTTGCTTTCCATAGTTCATCATCAGAATATGGGACAACTCCTGAGCTCTGTATTCACACACACACACACACACATATACACACACACACACACACACACTTACTTCCTATTTTATAGCTGCACTGTCTACTGAAATTTTCTGCAATGAAGGAACTGCTTTCTTTGTGTCTGCGCTGTCCAAATGGCAGCCACAAGTGGCTACTGAGATTGAATTAGGTTTACTCATGTTAAAATTCATTTTTAATAGAAATAACCACATGTGTCTCATGGACTTTATACTGGACAGTTCTCGAAGGACTGAGGCCGGGATGTGAATACTTGCTTCTTCAAATATCATTTATAACAGATGGAGACAATGTCTGGGGTATGTTTTTAAAGTCTAGGGAGTTTCCTCTTTTTTTTTTATGAGGCAGCAATGCTGATCATAAAACAACATGCCAACCTGCAATATGATACAGATCTCATTAGAGACGAGAAAGAATAGAAATGAAAAGGCAAAAACAATATGGTTGAGGCTCCAGGTGCTCCGAGAGAAGGACTGATGATTATTTCTTGGCCTAACATTTGCTGTGATGAGAAATGGTAATGTCTCAGCAAGTGGCCTGCTCTCTTGCTCTGTAATTCTTTCTTGGATGCTGTGCTTCTGCACTTTCATCTGTGTTGGAGAGCTGTCTAACTCCTTTCCAAGCTACATATTAGAAAAACAAAACAAAACAGTAAAACAGAAGGAGAAAGATGTCTGCTGAGTGTGGGAAAATGCTTAATTGTTTCAGGTCTTAACTTGCTGCCAGGCCATTCCATACATGATGGTAAGTCATTTATTTGGAATTTGGAGCATGTGTTCTATGGAAGCACTTTCATAACTTTCTGGTTTCTAGGGGTAATCTGTTTTATTCATCATGGAATGCATTTTTAATATATTTGCCATACATTTGTTGACTAAAATTTGTATAGAAGCACTAGCTATTAACAGGATCTATACCAAACCTCAACAATATTGAATGATTTAATCATTTTTCTGCCTAATAAATGTGAAGTTTAAAAGAACAGAAGAGCTAGCTTTTAGTTTTGTTTTGAAGTGTTAGCTACTTCAAAGAAAAGTCAGTTAAATTTAGAAGTTGGGGGTACCTTCTGGCGATAGTTTGAATAAGATATTTTTTTGATATTCTGGAGTTATTTTTCAGAATGTTTCTACTTATTAACTCTCACCACTCTAAGATTTTATTTCAGAATAGATGGGGCTTCCCTTTTCTTGTAGATGTTTCAGTAGTGTTGTTCTTTAAGTCACAAAATAGATTTGTTTTGATTTATGGGTAAAACACTGAGCAGGAGAAAAAGAAAAGTTACGAGGGAAAAAGAGACTAATGCATGATGGACGGGGGTTGAAAGAAGGAAAAGATCAAGGTTCAGGATGATGGCTGGAGGGGAAATTCATTCAGACCTGTGAATCATAATTGTCCCACTACAGAGTTTTTCTTCCTGTACCAGGTGTTGAACTAGACTATTGGCATTAATGACTTAATGTAATTCTCAGGACAGCCTAATGAAGTTGGTCTTTTTTTTCCCTTGCCATAGAAAGAGAAAACCAAGGTTAAGGGAACAAAACCAAACTAGTTACTCAAACTTTCCCCTCATCCCTTGCTAAAAGGAGATGAACCTGGATTGGTTTGGAGGCTTGTTGGCTACTAAAGTTTTTCTCCTTCTCTTAAGAGACTAAGTTTCATGAGACTGCTGAAAATGAACAGTAGAAGTTCGTGGTGGATCAGAGTCCTTTGAAAAGGATCAAAGATGATGAAGAGAGTTCAATGGCGACCTGGTGCTCTTATCCAGCCCCCAAATATCTTTTTAGAGATGAGTGATAAGCTGGTGGGGAAAGCAAAGGATGGATCATAGGAAGCTGACTGGTAGCTGGGATATGAGTTTGAAGAAACTGGACATCCTAAACTCATGCTGGAGTCCCTCTTTTGCATCTGTATTCATCCAAGTTCTCCACAGAGGAAGCAGTGGAGGCAACTTGCACCTTTTGTCTATTGAACCCATGTATTGCTCCAAGTGCATTCTTTCACCAGTTGGTGCCTTTGCCACTCTCATCCTCTTAAGAATTTGCTGCAGAGAATCATTTCCAACTCTCACAGAGTAAACACTCTCCACAAGTTGATATATTGATATCATGGCCTTTTTGTGTATTCCTGCTCTGCAATTTACAGACTACAGATATTAAATGTTAGTGTTTACTATTTTTTTTCCGGTGTTCCTCAGTGACTTACAGCATGTACTCCATCTTCATTCAAATCTGGGCAAATACTCTCAATTTACAGACAAGTTCTTCTCTGCTTTTTACTACACCCATATGGTGTAGGATTATATGCTCCTTTGAGGAAATGAGAGCGTTTTCCCTGTAGTGTATTTATAGCTTCCTTTAGATTAGGGGCATGACATGGCAGAGTAGAAAACTAAATATAACCCCATGTTTGTATTTTTCTTCATAAGCCCATCGGGCATTGAAAAGGAAGGAGGAGAACAGAAGCTCTGTGAAAAAAAAATAAAAGAAAAAAAGAGAAAAAAAGGCTTCCAGTGTTAATGAGCAGCTGTATGTATCTCAGGGAAACAGTTTGTGACTAAAAATAGAGTCTCTCTAACTATAGCAACTCAGAGTATTTTGTACCCAGACTCCACAGTACAGAAATAAATCCCCAAAGAGAGCCTGATTGAGAAGGGGAAGGTTGGACTGCCACGAGGGCAAGGACTCTTCTCAATCTAGGATTGTCTGCACCTATCCTGAATCTCAGTTAAAGAATTTTTTTCTACATGGGCAGTAGGTCAGCCTTGTCTCAAAAACAATTAGAAGCCAGTTTGTGACAAGTAGGCAAAAAGAAAAATCAGTTTACACAGGCTATTTTTGGCATGTTTAAATTGTTCTTAAACACTAAAAGTGAAGGGAATAAGACTTGGGAGAACAAGTAGGAAAGTAAAGGAGATGAAATTAGTCAAGAGCAAAATGTATGCTCAAAGTCTCCATTTGAAGCCCAGGTTACTAAGGAGAAATCCTGAATATTGAGGACATTACTCTTTTGGGGGAGGCACACCCAGCTGCACTCAGGGGTTACTCCTGGCTCTCTGCTCAGAAATCACTCCTGGCAGGCACAGGGGACCATATGGGATGCCATGATTCGAACCACCTTTGGTCCTGGGTCAGCCACTTGCAAGGCAAACACCCTACTGCTGTGCTATCTCTCCAGTCCTGAAGACATTACTTTTTAAAATTCCATATTTTTCTTATTATTAACAAATACAAAAATGTGGGGATGGAGTGGTGGGGCAGCAGTAGGGTGTTTGCCTTGCATGCAGCTGACCTAGGATGGACCTTGGTTTGATCCTCCAGCATCCCATATGGTCCCCCAGGCCAGGAGCAATTTCTGAGAGCATATCCAGGAGTAACCCCTGAGCATCACCGGGTGTGCCCCCCAAAAAACAAAATCAAAACAAAAACAAAACCATTCTATGTATTTCACACACCTGATCTCATTTTAATTTTGGAGTCAGTTTTAGTGGTTGATGTGATAGTACTCTGCAGCTCTGGAGAAACTCAGAAATTCATGGACAAAAATAGACTGGAGATCAAGATTCCTTGCATCTTGCTGACCCTGGTTCAAATCCCTGGCAACAAATGTGGTCTCCTGAGTACTTTCAGTAGTCACTCCTGAGCACAGAGCCAGGAATAGCCCCACAGCACTGCCAGGTGTGGGTTGATACCTCACCTCCTCTCATCCCCTCAAAATAATTTATTCTTCTTGGTTAGAAGCTTCCTTAGGAACTTAAAAAAATTGACTGTCCATTTGGAGAGTACTTAGACCAACACAGTATTTTTATTTCCAAGGTGTAGGGGAAGGTGCTTGGGTCTCACCCAACAGTGCTGTCATTCCTAGCATTGCTTGGGGCATATATGGTGGCAGAGTTTAAATTAATGTAGGCAAATACCATAACCTCTATCTCTCGGCATCTGACCCCTCCCCTCTGTTAAGTGTTTTGATGCTTTTATTTATTTATTTATATTTTATTATTTTTGCAATGAAAGGTTCAGGGCAAAAGAAGAGACTCTAGTGGTATTATCGGCTGAGACCCCTAAATACAAGTTCAAAGAAGAAAGCACTCAACCTGGGTATTGTCAAATTCCTCTTTATTATTATTATTATTATTATTTGGTTTTGGGGCCACATCTGACAGTGGAAGAGAGGGAGGGACAGAAGGAGGGAAGGATGGGAGGAAGGGAAGAGGGAAGGAAGGAAAGAAGGAAGCGAGGGAGGGAGAAAGGAAGGTAGGGAGGAGGGAAGGAGGCAGGGAGAAAGGAAGGAAGGAAGGAAGGAAGGAAGCAAGCAAGCAAGCAAGTACGAACGGAGGTAGGAAGGAAGGAAGGAAGGAAAGAAAGAAGTAAATAAGGAAGGAACGAATGAAGGAAGGAAGTAAGGGAGGGAGGGAGGGAGGGAGGGAGGGAGGGAGGGAAAGAGGAAGAGAAGGAGGGGGGAGAAATGAAGGAAGGAAGGGAGGGAGGGAAGGAGGGATGGAAGAAGGAAGGAAGGAGCCTTGGTTTGATCTAGAAAATAAAGCAGAAAAGCACCTACTTCCCCAAGCTTTAGCCCTGTTTGGGAACTGACACTTCACCTCAAAGACATAAAAGTTTTGTTTTGGGGGGATGGAGAGAGGTGAGGTGTCTAGCTAGAATTGGGTGAGTTTTATCCATCTATTCGCAAAGTTATTTGAATGTGATTTCAATATTTTTTTATTTTTAGTTTTGGGCCATACCTGTTCTCTAGATGAAAAGAGTGGTACTCATGGTTACTCCTGGCTCTGCACTCCGATAAAAATAATTGGGGGGCTGCTGTTTCACTTTATTTTTAAAGTCACACCCTGGAGTGCTTGATGGCTTAAATATGAAGCTGGTACTTTTTGGAATAAAATTCCTCATTTGTCTTTGGGCTGTTGTGAAGATGCTAGCTCTGGGCCTGCTGGTGTTTGCACACAGTCTTATTTTTGTAGTCATTTCTTCACATTTTAGTTTTGTATAGTGAGTTGCATCACATTCAAAGGACTTGAAGTCCCTGCTCAGATAGTTCTGATTAACAATTTGTTTCACATTTAGATTTGCACTTGGTGGGAATCAGGGGGCTAAGTCCTCCTGATTCCTTATAGGTATGAGGAGAACTATCGAGGGTCTGAGCCTTTGTGTGTCTCTGGCATCTGGGCAATAGGGCTGCATTCCATATAGTGCTTGGACAACAGAACTCAGGCACAGTGTCTTGCATGTTGTTGACCTGGGTTCAATCTTCCTGTACCTTATATAGTTCTCCAAGGCTGCCACAAGTAATTGCTGAGTGTAAAACCAGCAGTATGAGCTGCTGAGCATGGTGGGGTGTGACTCAAAAACAAACAAAAATACTTGGGTTTGTAAAAGGAATCTTTCAACATGAGCTAGAATATACTTATTTCAAGTAAATTACCATATGTTTATAACTATCAAAGTATGTTCATTAGTATGTGGTTATTTATATTATTTTGGAATAAGGACAAAAAATTTATTTAAAAACTTAAGAGAAGAGAGGAGAGAGAGAAAGTTCCAGAAAATGGCTCAATAGCTAACATGCCCCCTCTGCCAAGCATGAAGACACAGAATTTCATCCCTATCAGTTCTCATTTGTGCCAAGTGCATTTCCAGCCACTCTGAGCCCTGGCACAGTAGCAGTTAGGAGAGCAGTACACAGAGAGGGCTGTGTGCAAATACTGTCACAGAATAAAAGGTGTGTGACCCATTAGAGTACCATGGCTGCGTGTATGAGTACTACTACGAGGTAGGCAGTTCTGGCAAGCATCACTAGTAAGCAGGTATGTGTGTGTGTGTGTGTGTGTGTGTGTGTGTGTGTGTGTGTGTGTATTTGTGTGTGCTGTGAGCTACTGCTATTCATCACAAAGGGAACTATGGAAAATGATGTGTAAAACTAAAAAATAAAAGTTAAAGGCATTTGCAAGAAAATAAAGGAAAAGATAATATGTAAACACAAATCTTCCTTCTCTGCTAAATACACACAATGGGAAGTCACGTTTGCGCTGAACCCTATATATTTCATTGTTTTGTTTTGCTTTTTAGCCACAATCACCAGTGCTCAGAGCTTATTACTAATTCTGTATCAGTGATCACTCCTTGAGGGCTCAGAGAACTATAAGGGGTGCCGCAGATGCAAATTAAGCACCTTATTGGCTCTGACCCAAACCAGAAAAGAAAAGCAATGCCGTGTCAGGGCTTGGGACCACATTTCTTAACACCTATATTGTCATGAGAAAGGAAGTACATTTTGAAGAGCATGAATAGTCACTGACTCTATGGTCACTGACTTTACAAAAACAATATAACAGTATTTTATTTTATTTGTGTTTTGCTTATATTTTTTGGGGGGGGGCATATCCAGTGGTGCTCAGGGGTTACTCATGGCTTTGCACTTAGATATTGTTCCTGGCAAGCTTGGGAGACAACATGGGATGCCACTGTCTGAACTTGGATCCGTCCAGGGTTGGCTTCATGCAAGTCGAATGCTCTACTGCTGTGCTATCACTCCTGCCCCCAGTATTTTATTTTAAATAAAACAGTATTTTAATAGAGTTTTGGTTGAAAGATAAATAAAGTCTTTCAAAATAGCTAAATAAATGACGTGGACTGGTCAAGGGACAAAGACTCAAATCTTGGGAGCAAATATTTAAGCTATTACTTTAGGAATCATTTGGCTGGGGGCCACAATCATCAGTGCTTGGGCCACAATCATGATCAAAAGACCGGATGCAGTGCCTAGATTCAAACCAGCCACATGTTGGAAGCACCCGAGCCTCATACTGTCTTGCCAACCCTGAACTGTTACTGTGATGCATTTCCTCTGGGCTTCCTGATCTCCCCTCACGTGCTGTGCTATAGCTGTGGAAGCTAAGTAGGCCCATTCACTACTCCTAGAAATCTGGCTTATTGCCTCCTTTCATAACTGAAGGAAATGCTAAATTTTAGCTGGAGGCCAGTAGGGCAGATAGAGGTCAATGATAATAAAGAAGTAGTGTTTCCTCCAACCCATTATCAAATTGTATGACCTCCCTGAAATTCTCTCCAGGGACTTCTAGTTAAGAGCCCCTGTCACACTTTCCTCACTCTTTTTGGGGGGGCCTGCAGGGGAAGCTTGTTTTCCTGGGGACTATGGAAAGAGGAACTAGAGCTTCCTCAACTCCATACCACAGCCTACAGCCTTTTGGGGGTCTCTATCTTACTTGTCTGCACAGTGCTTGCCTTCCTGTTACTCTCAATCCACAAAGTTCTGCTCTTTTACAGGGTATTGCAGTTGTTGAGTTGTGGCAGAAATTAAGTGAGTAACCCTGTTTCCTTTAGGGTTGTATTGACGAGCTGCTCTAGTGGTACTCAACCTTGGGCTCTCATCCAGCTTTCATCAGCAGCAAAGCTGCCATCTTGGTTTCCCAGAGTTTCCTATGGCCTCTCTCTTGTGGCCACTTGCCACTGGGTCTTAAGATCATTGGGTGTTGATGAAACTCATGGCCTTTGAAGTCTGATAGTTTGTTTCAAAGCCAGTTTACCAGGAGCTTTTGAAAAGTAAATTAATTCTTTCTTTCTTTTATATTTTTTGATAATATATTTATTTAAGCACCATAATTAAAAACATTTGTATGGGGCCGTAGTGGTGGCACGGAGTGGTAAGGTGTCTGCCCTGCCATGCCTCCGTTGGCCTTCCATATGGTCCCCCAAGCTAGGAGCAATTTCTGAGAGCATAGCTAGGAGTAACCCCTGAGCATCACCAGGTGTGCCCCAAAACACAAACAAAACAAACAGAGAAAAAGATTTGTAGTTGGGTTACAGTTGTAAAAAAGTACACCCCCCATTCACCAGTGTAACTATCCCACCACCAATGCCTCCCATCTCCCTCCTCCCCCAGGCCCTGCCTGTCTTCGAGACAGACATTCTATTTCTCTCACTACCATTTACATGATAGTTGTTGGTGTAATTATTTCTCTAAGTGCATTCATCAATCTTTGTGGTAAACTTCATATCATGGGCTGGTTCTTTCAAACCTCATCTCTATTGTCTTAAATCCCATAGATGAGTGAGAATACTCTATTTCTCTACCTGTGACTCATTTCACTCAGCATTTAATAGTTTCCATGTCCATCCATGTATAGGAAAATTTTATGTCTACATTTTCCCTGGTAACTGTATAGGATTTCATTGTGTACCAAAGCTTTTTTTTGTTTTGTTTTGTTTTGTTTTGGGGCCTCACTGGATGGTGCTCAGGGGTTACTCCTGGATCAATACTCAGAAATCACTCCTGGCAGGCACGGGGGACCAATGGGATGCCGGGATTCAAACCAACGTGGGTCCTGGGTCAGCCTCTTACAAAGCAAATGCCCTACCACTGTGCTATCTCTCTGTCCCCTGTACCAAAACTTTTTAAGCCACTCATCTGTTGTTGGTCATTTGGGTTGTTTCCAGACTCTGGCTACTGTTGTTGCAAGTCAGCCCCTGAAGAGGTTGACTGATGGAGGGATGGAGGATGAGGTCTTTCCCCTCCAGCTCGGAACCCGCGTCTGCCATCCCATCCAGCCGATGGTTCTGAGGTGAAACGGTGGGTAAACAGCTCGCAGACAGTCAGGCTGTGGAAATATTAGCTTTATTTGGTGGACAAGACTGAAGTCCAAAGACTCAGCATAAGTTCCAGCCAAAAGCCTCTCGCCTTCCACAGACCCTTGTTTTTATCCCCCAGAATCAGGTACCACCCAATGGTGGGATCAGATACCACCCAATGGTGGAAGCAGAATCAGGTACCACCCTAGGGTGGGGGCAGAATGCCAGGTCACACCCTAGAGTAGGGCACAATCACCGATCAGGGTAGGGTCAGTAACATAATAATCCCATAAAATGTTTACATACACAACAACTGTGACTAGAGCTGCAATGAACATAGGCATGCAGAGGGCATTTTTGTATTGTATTTTTGTGTACCTGGGGTATATCTCTAGGAGTGGTACAGCTGGATCATATGGGAGCTCAATTTCCTTTTTTTTTTTTTTTTTTGAGAAATATCCATATTGTTTTCCATAGAAGTTGGACTAGATGGCATTCACACCATCAGTGAATGAGAATTCCTTTCTCCCCACATCCCTGCCAGCACTGATCTTGTTCATTGTGATGTATGTGTCTCTGTGGCATGAGATGGTACCTCATTATTATTTTGTGCATCTCCCTGATGATTAGTGATGTGGAGCATTTTTTCATGTGCTTTTTGGCCATCTGTATTTCTTCTTTGAGGAAGTGTGTGCTTATTTCTTCTCACATTTTTTGTGGGGTTAGATTTTTTTATTGTTAAATTCTGTCAGTACCTTGTATATTTTAGATGTTAGTACTTTATCTAATGGGTATTGAGTGAATAGTTTCTCCCATTCCTTGGGTGACCTTTATATATTCCTCACTGTTTCCTTTGAGGTGCAAAAGCTTTTCAGTTTAAAGTAGTTTTATTTGTTTATTGTTGCTTCTACTTGTTTGAAGAGTGCTGTTTCCTCCTTGGAGATGCCTTTAGTCACAATTTGGTTTTGCTTTTGCTTTTTTGGCATACACTGTAATGCTCAGGAGTTAGTTTTAGTTATGTACTTAGGAATTGCTCTGGATGGCAGTTGGTGGATCATATGGAATGCTGGGGATTTAACCAATATTCATTTTCAAGGAAAGTGCCTTTCCCTATCATTTCGGGCCTAATTCTTGTTTTCTTTGCTTGGAAAATGGAGATGATTATAGAGCCCACTCCATTGAGTTGTATGAAAATTTAAAGAGTTGAGTTCATTCTCACTGAAATTTGAGAACAATACTTGGAGTGAGGTGCATATCCAATAACGTTTTATGCTTGTTTGCTGTGGGACAACATTGTGCTATTATTCCCAGTTCTCTGCTTGTGGTTTGCTCCCAGTGGTAATGTCCTAAAAGTGGACACTGGGATTGATCAAAGTAGGATTGACCACTTTCTAGAATTTATGCTTAATAAATGTTAACAATCTCTTGATTGGATCTCCAAGTCCAATAAATTCTACATAGACTCTAAAATATGGGAAAGCTCACTTGCATGAATTAAGTCAACAAGTAATCTGCCAGATCATATCATTTTGTGCTAGATATCCACAACCAAAGAGTCAAATGTTTTTTTTTTTAATTTTGAAGAGATACAATCACTATATATGCACTGATATGCTTTGATGGTTATTAAATTATGAGTCACGAGACTGAACTCTTTACAATGAGTAGCTTCATAAGAAAAAATACGTTAAATATTAGTGATTTCCTATGATTTGCCTAGATATTTCCATGGTTGTTAAATGGCCTCTCATTCCACAAGGAAGCCTCCCAGAATTCCCTGGATCTTTCCCACAGAGCAGACCCCAGACATTCATACTGACTTTTGTCACCCTTAGTTATATAAAGAAAACTTTTGAAGACTGTATTAATTACTAAGTGTATAATTGACTTGGGGTTTTTTTTGGGTGTTGGAACTATGTAAAGATTTCAACTTATGGACTGAACTAATTTTTCTAAGCAACCACTTTTTAACAATAAAAATAAAAGTAAAGTTATTTGAGGCTTTCAGCTGTCTACTTTGAAACATCAACACAATCCATGACATTTCTGGAACCACAAGGCTGTATCACTTTAACTGTACCATCCCAGCGCTCAGACACATAGGATTCAATGTCTGCTTGTTGTAGGAAAAGCCAAGCTTGCGGACTGATTAAGCAGCGGCCCCTAAAAGGATTATCAGCAGGCATAGGGCTCTTAGTGCCTACCAGCTGGGCACTAACTCCTGGACTTTGAAGTCTCTGTGCCTGGCTAGAAGAGACAGATCAAACTGGGAAAGGGAAATGTTCTAGTGTTACTTCCTGGCACTGTGCATGTAAATCACTTTGTGCACACCACCAATCTGACATTTGAGCTAACATGAGGAAGCAGACCACAAAAGAATTATTTTGGCTTTTAAGAATCTGTCATCATACACTCCATTTTCTCTTCTTCCTCCACTGGTGGCTCTGTGCAGTTTCTCACCTCTGAGTGTTCAGTCACTCTTCCACCACCACTGCAGAGATACATAATCCAGCCCAAAAGTTTGTTTCCTCCTTAAAGCCTCACCAGACTGACCCTACATCCTGATGGCTCCTGGATCACATCAAGACTGCACAAAGGCTTCTTTCTCTATGGCATATGAGGTCAGAACTTCCTTCACTGGAAGATGAAGGAGGAAGGGGTTTGATGGCAATAAGCACTACTTGAACTCATATATTTGAATCAGATACTTCAACAAACTTTCAATCATTTATAGGGAAAATATTTATTTTATACCAGGAATGTGTTCTAGGCACCGGAGAACCAATGATATACAGACTACAATCCTTACTTTCAAATCAAAGGCCCTTACTACCTTTCACATCTAGATTTTCCTATTTAAGAAGCATGTTTTTTTTTATGAGATTATTTATAAGATCATGTGTGCAAACACGTGTGGAAATGAGAACTAGGTATTGCTTGCTCTACTGTGAAATTCTCTTCTTTTCCAAAAAAAAAAAAAAAAAAAAAGAATTGCACTGTGTTTCCACATCAACCCTTAAAAAAACATGAGGACAGTATAATAGGAGCCGAGAAGAAAACTGAAATAAAAGAGCCTACGCAAGGCTGTTCCTGTGCCTTAAGACCGATTGACTTCTCCTGGAGCTCTATGGACTTTGGTGTGTAACACCAGTGATAACACCAAGCATTTGTCACCGGATTACAAAGGCGGTGCATATGCAAGCCAGCCCCCCTGTGTGGAGAGACTTGCTTAACTTACTGGCCAGCCTGTGTCGATATGGAGAGGTCCAGACAGAACTCAGCAGAGAGCTCATGCTCAGATAAGCAAGGTCAGGCATCCCTGGGGCCCAGGCAATTACACAAACGGCAGCTCATTTCAGCGACCACAAATAGGCTGCCATTTGCTTCTTGCTTTCTCTCGGGCTCAAGGCCAATATTATTCAGGGAGCATTGTATTGTAATATTTATTTGTAAAAGGAAGAAAAAAAAAGCCTGTGCTTATTTTTGTGTATGTATAACACAGGCTCCTTATGAATGTAAATGATTTCCAATTTTATGGTGCTAGGGGCCTCATTTTTCACTTTTAAAGTTAAGTGGGCTTTAAAAAAATTGTTTGCTTTTGCTTATTTTTGGCAACCATTTCTTAAAGTGTATTACATTCCATGTGCTGTATGTAAAAAAAAAAGTGGTTCTTTTTGTTCTTTTTTCTTTATTATTCTTAAATGTAACTGTGCTATATTAACAGGTAAGTAGATGATATCAAAAATATTCCATTGATATTTGTGTCCAAAGAAACTATCAATGGGCAAAGTTCTCCCTGTGCTAGCATTTATTTAAGTATATTTACAAGGAGTTGAGCACAGCAATGTAGTCATTTCGACTCAGCAAAATGACTTTCAAATAAACAATCTTGCTCCATGTCGTGTCTAAGGAGCAATGTCTTTAATTGCCCTGTGATAAAGTACAAACAAAACTCACAGCAGGATAACAGATAGCAGTAAAAGTCTGTCAATGAGACCAATATTGTTATGCTTCACTAGTCTGCTCCCTTGAGAGTGCTGAAAACAGAATTTTAATGGGAAATTATTTGAAAGGCATTTACATACACCAGGATGCCCGTTTCTCTCTGCCCTCTACAGATCCTCTACTCTTCATGGATTTTTTTTTTTTAATCCAGTACAATGAATCTGAAGGAGTAGGGCATACTGAAAAAAAAAATTAGGTGAAAAGTTTCCTCCTTTGAGTCCTGCTGTGTCTAACAGGAAAACCCAGCCAAGATTATCAGCCCACAGATCATACATGAATCCGCAGACTACTAGGTACGAACACGATGTACTCACACAACATGATTAACATCTAGGTAGGCTAAACTGCACTCGAGGTTAGTAAACACTTTAATCACCTACCTATTGCTCAGCTCCACGATGTTTGTTATTAAACATTTTTTTAAAACGTGCAACTTGCTGTACACTCATTTTTGCCAGGAGTGGCTCCCAAGCAAAGAATGACGTATGTGTGTGTGTGTGTGTGTGTGTGTGTGTGTGTGTGTGTGTGTGTGTGTGTGTGTGTAGAAAGGGGATGGGTCACTTCTTGTGATAATAAGCTGAGTAGAGGAATCCTTCAATATTCAGGCTGGTGACTCATCAGTATAGGAGAACACGAGGGCTACTCTGAGGGACATCCTGAGCTAAATACTTAGAAATACTGGGAACACACAGTGGTAGATGTAGAACTTGGACTGCTGGTTGCTGGCATTTAGTGAGGCATAATATAGGGAAAAGGCAATATCAAGCAATGACAAATTCTTGACCTTGGATTACAATACTAATTATCAAACCACGCCCAGAGGGAGATGAGGGAGGGTACGGTGACTGGACTAGAAGTGACACATAAGGACCATGGTAGTGGGTCATGGAAACTTAATGGTGATGGGGTGCAATAACTTTATACATCAATACTGCATATTTTTATATTATTGTAAACATCAAACCCAAACTATAATAAATTTTAGTGGCAGAGGGCTGGCTTTGGGCCCTACCCAGTTGTGCTCAGGATTTATTCCTGGCTCTGTGCTCAGGATCACTTCTGGAAAAGCTCATGGATCATATGTGGTGTCCAGGATTGAACTGGATTAGTTGTGTGCATGACAGATACCTTATCTGCTGTACTTTATTTTCAAGCCTCTAAAATTTAAAATAAGCAAATAATAAAAATAAGGCAGAACTTGTGTCCTTATGTTGCATTCCTGGATCTTGAATTTTTTGTAGTCTTATATAATTTATTAGGTGAATTTCTTTGACTTTATGCTCAGGGGTCACTTATGTTGATGTTTGGAGAATCAAAAGTGGTGTAAGTGATCAAACTTGAGTTCACTACATGGAAGGGCAGCACCTCAACCCCTTCACTAATTCTCCTACACTATTAGGGGATTTTAAAATATATTACTCATATTTGAATGCTTGGAAATTACCATGATTATATATTCAAGGTAGGAAATTTCACATTTTTGTGAAAATCTTAAAGATAAAAAACCCACAGGTTTGTCTAGGCCTAGGGTAATGGTGACCTCTGGTTGCCCTGCATGTTTTTTCATCAGCCATGGTTTTTCTACTAGAGCTTAACAACCCTTCCCACTGTACATGGATTTGTTGGACCTGACAACACTTTGGCCTGCAGTGTTTGGATCATAGCAGCCAGGTCCACCACTCAGGTCTGCCAATCACTTGGCTACAGTGATTGGTTCAGAGATGAGTGGACAGAATCAATCAAGCAAGGATTGCTTCATCTAAATTCTGCTGTGGGGGCTGGGGTAGAAAACTTTTCTGTTAGAATTGCTAAACCAAGAGAATACCATTGACAATCTTACATTGGAGGGATACATATTGAAATATGAATCCTCAGGAGATGAACAATGGAGAAATAGATTCCTAACACCAGTAATACTTGATTCTAATGGGTAATTCTAGACTTCCCGGAAACATTGTATAATTTTTTTTCCTTTTTTTTTTTTTTTTTTTTTTGGTTAAGAGTTAATTTGAGTTGAATTTTTATGATGTGAAACTCACAGTTATGATGAGTAAAGAACATCTGTATGTTTAACCAGTATCTGAAGACAGATTCACTTGTTTTGGAAAGCCTAAATATAATGACTACTTAAAGTTGTGACAAGGTAGTATCCTCTGCTAACTGGAAGACACACTTTGAAATAGAGTTCTGCCAATCCAACAAAATACATTGCTAAGAGATGCCAGAGAGGTAGAACTGACCTTGCATTCTACTGACTGGGTTTGAGTCTCCAGCACCACCTATGGTCCCTCCTAGCACTGCCAGGAGCCATCTTTGAGAACAGAACCAGGAATACCACTGGTATGGTCCCCAAACAAAAACAAAACAGAATACATTTATAAATGCTATTAGAGCTGTCTATTAGCTACTTTATGTTGCATTTCCAATGATTTCTGTTTCAGTTAAACACTATATAGGTTAACATTATCACGAAATAAGTTGCTTGTTGAGATATACGTACAAAATGATTTTGAAAACAAAGTGCTTGGTATGATGAAAGGCACAGAATTCATAATCCTTTCTTGCATGATAGTAATTGGCCAAATCTTAGGTCAATTATTCCTCAAAGAACATGCCTGAACATTGAAGAACCATGTTCAACTCCATCTGATTTAATTCACAAATTTTCTGACCCTTGGCTCATTTATGCTTGCTTAACATGTACACTATTATGTTGTCATTTTCACATTTGATCAAATTTCTTAATTTCCTCAACCAACCGACTAGATACCCGAGTTCTTATCCCTTCCTCTGCGCTGGAACTGATAGCAGTTCTTTAGGTCAAACTCCTTCTGGCCAAATCCCATTACTCCAGACTCTACCTCCTGTGGAACTGATTTGGGGCAGGCTCTTGGCCTCCTAAATTCATCTATTTCTAAGGTCCTATCCATATTTGACAGCCTTTCTTAATTAGCTCACTGAAAAAAGTTCTTCATAGTTGAATTTTAAATATATAGTAAATCAGGGCATTCCCACTATAGAGTGCATTCTATATCACCACCCTTTGCCCCCTGACTTCCCAGTATAACAGGCCCATTTAAGTTTAGATAGTTAAAATTATGTCATTTCATTCTATTGTTGTTGACTTTGGCTTGGATATTTAGTTCTGTCTTTTTTTCCCACCCATATATCTGAGACCACTGGGCCCCTAGTCCCATCCTTTCTTTTTTTCCTTTTCTCCTAATTTTATAGAAAAATGCATAAATAAGAGGTAAAACAAAGTAATTCATGTTCCAAAGTTCTATGAAAAAGGCAGGAACCCTACTTGAAAGATAAAAAAGAACTAAAAAAGAGGAAAAAGAAAAAAAAGGTGTGTGTGGGGCAGTTTTTTTTTTTAAATATATACAGCAAAAGTTGGAGAAAAAAGAAAAAATCTCTGGCCTAAAAAGCATGATGCCATACCCATTGGATAAAGCATTCTGTCATAAGACTAATTACAGGGTTTTGGCAAACTAAGTTGTCTAACCCCAAAGTCTTTCTTCATGGTTCCAGTGAAAGTTCTTCTCAATCATGGTTTTCAAAGTCAGGTTTCTGTAATTAGAGATCTTGGTTTTTGCATAGATCCTATGTTGAAGTCAGAATGTCATGAAGCATCTTCTAATTTCATCTCACCATTAAGTGTTAATGCAGAGCAACCTGCCCTGAAAGCAAGTTGATATTTCCAAGTGATCAGGAAATAGGATCATATGAATGCATTCTGAAGCAAGTCAGTGCCAGGGCAAGCATTAGGGCCTTTACTGGCACAAGTTCTGGTGCTGGCGCAAAAAAAAACATGCCAATTTCAAAGATGGGATCCAAGGTTCAGAGGCCAATGGCTGACATATGATGTCCAATTGACTGAAGCCCAAGTCAAGTCACTATGCAAATGTTCAGGGTGAAAAATCCCACTGCAATATAAAATTTATGACTACCTATCCATATTAGATAAGAACTTCTTTCTACACATAATATTTATTCATTTTAATGTGCCTATGTAAAAAGGAACAATGCCACATGATACTACTGGTGCATATGAAGGTAAAAATAACAAGCTAATCAATCCTTATACCCTGCTTCTAATATGTACTCAGAACTTAAGAGAAACTTATCTACTAGAATTTCTTACTAATCAGTTCTAAAGAAGGGATGGTGAAAACTACATCTACATAAGGAAATACACATTAAGAATTATACCTCTTAAGATTCCCCCCACACCAGGCGGGTCTTCAGGGCCACGCCTGGTTAATCAGGCCCTGGGGGGAGGGGGTGAGAAATTCCTCCCTAGGCATCCAAAAACTACAGAGGCACTGCTGGGCTCAGAACACTCCGCATGCCAGGATTTCTGGGGTGTTTGACTGGTATGTTGGGGGCTCTGGGCAGGACAGCTAGCCATAGGCCCCCTGGGCTGACCACTTAGTCCAGGCAAACAAGATTCCCCCCACACCAGGCGGGTCTTCAGGGCCACGCCTGGTTAATCGGGCCCTGGGGGGAGGGGGTGAGAAATTCCTCCCTAGGCATCCAAAAACTACAGAACCGCGAGGGGGCGTACTTCGTGTATTAAGAGTATTTCTTTTTCTTTTGTTATGTTTTGCATATACAGAATGTTCATTTTGCATTCTGCCCTTTCCCACACCCCTACGAAGCTCTTTTTTACTCCTTAACTCTCTAACCCCCTCCCAAATGTCACTAACCTACATTACTCTTTTTAACTTTAGTAGTGTACAATCCTAATCACAGTCCAAAACTGTGCATTGTGTATGACAACCCCAAACTGTTTCAAGCTACATATAATGGACACGTATTTCTTTAGAATATTTTGTGTTTCTTCTCTGACAGCTATAATTCTTACTAAATGTTGTCTTATACAGTGACGATTCTAACCACTTTATATCTTCTTTTTTTGAGCTGTTTAACGAGGAATTTTGGTGAAAGAGTCCCCCAGTTTAATGCTTATGATTGAACCATATCATGGGAATAATTGGAATTGTTCTTATGGCCCCCATATGCGACAATAACACCACGTGGCATTGCTTCTTATTTGCATAGGCACATTAAAATGGGAAAATACTATACATACAAATAAGATCCTATCTAATAGAGATTGAAACACACAAATATTGTAGTACAAAGGGACCTTACACCCTGAACATTGACATAACGACCTGGCACAGACCTCAGAAGAAAGGGCATTTTCCATTCTCCTCTGAACCAGGGAAGCCATCCACAAAACATCCAGGCTGGTCTATAACATCACCTGGAAGCAGTCCTCTACCACGGAAGACCCTACACTGCTCAGACATCGACCTGCTCAAAAGAGACTTCCCTTAACACTGAGAAGACTTAACAACAACAACGACCTGCTTACAGGACAGGGCTCCCTGCATTGCCCTTTGATTGTGAGGTGAAAGGAGAGGACACTCCACATCCTGACTTCAATGTAGGATATGCAGATTCCAGGATCTTTAATACAGAAATATGATACCAACAACAGAGACTGTGTGAAAAATAAAAGTGTGTTGGCACTACAGACAATGTCTTGGATTGGACGATCTAGCTTGCCTGGAGCCTAGAGTTGGTCTTGTGCCAGGAAACTTCAGGGGTCGGGTCTCTTTGTATTTAGGCCAAGGCTATTTCTTTCCATGTCCCTCATATTTTGGTGGGCCTATGCAAACAACAATTGCCACTCTAACTCCATTTTTAGTGTGCTCCTTTGACTCTAATCCTTAAAAAGAACTCACTTAAAATTTGAGGTTAACTTAAGCTAATATGCATGTATATGGAAATGTAAGAAAATACTATGCCTGTAATGTTTAAGGAGTTACGTAAGTTTTATGGCTTTGGATTGCCTTGTGTGCTGTTAAGAAATATTATAATGTGTTACAATCTGGGGACTTGAGGGACAAAGTAATTGTACATGGATTCTGTCTTAATGTACTTTGGCTGAAATTTCAAAGTTAAGATATCAGCAAGGGGACTTCTGAGAATTATGTTATGGGTGATTATCCTTCCACTGTAACTTTACCTTGTCCTCTTTCTTTGCATCCTTGTTCTCATAATTAAAAATAAAAATTAAAAAAAAGAATTATACCTCTTAATACATTTAAAGACATATGAAAGAAATATATACATAACCCGTTTAAGTTTTTTGAAATAATTGTGGAGTGGGAGGGGGGATACAATCTAAAGCACAGCTTCAACCTGCGGCATGGTTTTGTGGAGTTATTGAAACAGCTCCCAGCAGGAAATGTCTGCAAGCTGGAGTTTTAGCAAAAAACCAAATCTGGTAGCAGCAACAATCCACAGTGAAGGGAGGTGAGAGAAAAGGCTGCCAAGAGTAAATCAGCAGCATCGGTGTTGACCACTTCTTCCTGAGCTGAGGCAAGGTGGACTGGGAAGCTGTCTTTTGTTTTTTTGGGAGTTGGTAGCTGGTTGGTGTGGGGAAACTTTCTGGTTCCTGAGGTGTTAAAACTGAGGGAAAAACAAATTAAATAGGGAAAAAATAACAGATCAGGGATGAGAGCATGAAATGGTAGAAAAGGGTTTGTAAAGTGAGTGGGGAAGGAACAGTTATATATAACAAGGGGAAAGAGTATATAAAACATAGACAGACATTATGTACATTACAGACGAACATTAGACAGATATAGAGGTGGCCAAACACACATACTTTCGAGCAAGGCTGCTCACACACACACACACACACAGAAAAACAATGAAGATTGATTCACAGATTGCAGTTGAGAATAGGTCAGAGCCTTTAAGATACATAAAGTCAGTAAATCAGATGGAAAAGTTTTCCAATTTATAAGCAAATCATTATTGGTGAGGGTAAACTTTACTGAAGAAAGGCTTCCTGGGTTAGATTGAGCATAGACCATTCTTAAAAAAAATCATAATTTTCAATCAATACTAAGCTATGTGATAATGAGTACTGTAAAAGGAGTCTGCCCCATGAAGTATTGTCTTAAGGGTTTTGAGCATCCAGGTTTCTTTCCTGAAAACAAAATGAAACCATGGGCATTTTGATTTAATAGTAAACTAGCTTGAATTGAAAATAATTGCAATAACATACTCAATGAATGAGGACTGTAGCAAGAGTTTGTGGCATGCAGTTGTTTTTTTCCAATGTTATTTGTGGACATAAAAATTATATTGTATTAGCAAGAATAATCAAATGGAAAATAAATAGATTAAAATATTTGTCAAGACATTATCCTAATGAGCACTGTATTTTGAGACTAACATAATAAAGCACTGCAATGTGAAATTAAGGCAACCAACCTTTATCTGCAAGAACCATTGTGAACAAAATTATTAAAGAGTTATTATAGATATATTAAAATGAAGACACTAAAATTCTTATAGTGAGCACTGTAGTGGTAGTCCATAGCTACCAAAGGCATTCCAAAGGCATTCTTCATCTGTTTTTGTGGATAAAAGCATCTATAAGGAGAAGTTAATTGAACACCCTTCCAATCAAAACAGCTGTACCCATTGCTGCAGGTCTTTGTAGTACAGAAAAAAATATAAGCTTTTAGTCCTTCTCATCTACTTCTACTTTATTTCTCCTCCTTGCTATACTCTGGGGCCAACAGTGTTTGAGACAACTACCATTCAGACCATTGTGTTTCTTCATGCAGTTATTCTAAATACCACATATAAATGAAAGCATTCTGTAGTTTTTCATCTTGTTCTGGATTACTTCATTTAACATAATATCTTCTAGTTCCATCCATGTTGCTGCAAATTGCATGATTTCATCATTCCTTACAGCTATGTAGTATTCCGTGGAATAAATGTACCATTTCTTCATGATACACTCATCGGTTTTTGGGCATCTGGGTTGATTCCAAGTTTTTTTTTTTTTTTTGTTTTTGGGCCACACCCGGTGACGCTCAGGGGTTACTCCTGGTTATGTGCTCAGAAGTCGCTCCTGGCTTGGGGGACCATATGGGACGCCGGGGGATGGAACCGCTGTCCGTCCTAGGCTAGCGCAGGCAAGGCAGGCACCTTACCTCTAGCGCCACCGCCCGGCCCCCCAAGTTTTAGCTATTGTACTGAGTGCTGCAATGAATAGCAGTGAACCTACATTCTTTTGGATGAATGTTTATCTGTGCTGGGGATAGATATCCAAAAAGGAGATTGCTGAGTCATTAATTTTGAGTTTTTTTGAGAACCCTCTGTATTGTTTTCCATTGGGGTTGGATCAGGCAGCATTCCAACCAGCAGTGGAGAATTTCTTTCTCACCACATTTTCACCAACAGTGATTGTTTCCAGTATTTTGATACTGTGCCAAAAGATCTCTCACCAGTGAGGACGGCAGTGACACACCAGTGCCATCCTCACTAGTGTAAGATGAGATCTTATTATTGTCTTGATTTGGATTTCCCTAATGATAAGTGATGATGAACATTTTTTATATGTCTGTTGGCCATCTATTGGTTCCCTGTTCTCGCCTTGACCCAGACTAGAACTGGTAGCAGGAGACAGAAGATCAGGTTTCTGAAATCTTAAAATTTCAGATTCAGTCTCCTTAGTAATTTTCTCCATCGGTACAAAGTAGGTGCTGCTGGGTAAAAAGAAAGAGAAGCCTATATGCTAACCCCTGATTATTTCCCCCTACTCCCTCCCGCAGCCATGAAGATTGGGGGAGTAAGCCAGAAATGGTGAGATCCTGATTAGTTTCAACCAATTATGGCAATCTCCTTTTTATCAACAAAAGGTACTGAAACTCAGAGTGTCACATTCCATGTAGACTGCGCAAGGTAAAAGACATGTGTCAGTCTCATGAGACAGAGGAGAAGACTTTGATTGAACAATGGGAACATTATTCTCTTTTTCCCTGCCACCATTTACTTGCTCCTATGCCCATGTAGGAGGAAATACAGGGAGATACAGGTTCCATTGATGGACCCATGTGACTATCCTATATTTAGAGAAAGCAGTTTTAGGTTGAAGCTAATCTTGTGCTTAGCAGTGCACAGAGATTAAAAAAAAAAAGCAACCCTGAGTGTTCATGACACTGTCCAGTCACTGGATTGTCCCATCCTTATCAAGACTTCCAGATAAGTGACGCATACATTCTGCCTGAAATCTCTTCCATGTAAAGGAGCCAATTAGCCAGGCATGTTGTTCAGTGGCAGAATGCATGCTTGGAATGGAGGAGTTCCTGGGTTTGATCCTTGGCACCAAATAAAACAGCCAATATAACAACTGTGGGTCTATTAGTGTTCTTTTTTGGGATCAGGTTTTGAAGACCAGAGGATAAATGGAGCAAAGAAGGAGTCGCTATTTTCCAAATGAGGGCTAAATAAGATAGAATCTAGTAAAAACAAGTGAGGAACAGCAGATAGACACATTTTTCATGCTTCATACTATCCAAGTAGCCTGGAGATAGGATTATTTTCACTATTAATCTGAGAAAAACATTCCTTTTCTTAATTCCCCTTCAAAACCTTCTGAATTGTAGTACACGATGGAGCCATATGTCCATTGTGTACTGACCAAGATCTTAAGTTTGTAGAGCAAATAGTAATAAGAGTTAATATTATCAAACACTTTTCATTTTATAATCACTGCTGACTAATTACTACCTGCTGTCATTTGAACCAGAGAACAATTTTCTGGAGTGTATATTTATCATCTTCCTTGTAGAGACGAGGCAACTAGCTCCCTGAGGCTGAATCCAAAGGCACAATCACACAGAGTGGTGCTGGACTCAAACCCTAAAATTCTGACCTGTGATTTTTCACTTTTTCCGCCAACTCTGGCCCTGCCTCTATGAGTTTCCTGTAATGTAGCAGCCTCATCTCCATTCAGATTACATGCAGAATAGAGTCTCAGATGGTCTTCCCTTGTGGCATCTTTTTGGGAAGTCAGCCAAAGGGCTTTTATTTATTTATTTATTTATTTTTATCAGTTTGTGGTTGCTATATTTCTCTTAGCATGAAAAGGACTTTATTCCTTGGCATCTCCTCCCCTTGCAGATGCAATTCCTCTTCTCTTGGACTTCACCAGGCTTCCTGTTATTTTTGACTTGTAAGTACCCTGGCTTGACAACTGCAGTCTATTTCTGCTTTTGAGGCTATGCAACCCTGCGAAACCTGGGTGATTGGTGAGCCTAGTGTATTATTGTCTCAAAAGAAATTCCCAGGAAATGTGAGGAAACCATAGGAAAAGTGTCCTTTAACCTACTGGAACTGAGAGTGAATAAGTGCTCTGGGTTTTGTTTTCCTAAATAACACCCATGTGGCTAGTGATGTCTCACCAGTGTTATGGAAGAAAGAAAATTAGAAATAACAAGAAATGAATAAGTAGAAGAAACAAGGCCAAGAAATAAATGTTTGTACTACCATTGGCATGAAAGAGGATGCTACATGTAATCAGTATCCTGACTTACGAAGTTACCTTTCTTTTCGGACTTAAATCAGGTATTGCCGAGCAGGCACAATGAGCCATTCCTCTGAGGCTCTTCAGTAATTCTGAATGTTTTAAATCATAATTTGTGAAGCAGGCTGATGGAAGTAGCAGCTGACATAAATGGCACACATAATCAATAACTTATTCACTCACAAGTGGGTGGATTTGACCCCCAAAGACCTATTATATTTATTTATTAATCTCATGCACAGAACATAAATTACACAAGTTTGATCATTTCCCCTAGTTGCTTACCTTGCCTTCTCCCTAAACTATTACAAATCAAAATGGAAAGTAGAGATTAAAAATTCATAGATCACGATATGTTGAATTATTTTTCTCAGTGCAAATTTGCATTTCTCATGGCCCAAATTCTTTTCTCCTTGCTTTCCTGAGACATGCAATTAGCAATTATTTTATTGTTCTATAAATGTTATGATTTAGCTAGGGTGAAACTTGGATGAAGATCAGAACAGGTCAAATGGAGACTCTTAGGTCAAGAGAACTTTTAATCTTATTTGTCCCAGACCTTAGGCTATTCTCTGTGGTTTATGATATCTCTGAGTCCCAGAGGTGGGCTGTTAGGGTGTTTCTACCCTAGAAAATGATAGTGTAGATGTCATATATAAAGCCTTTTATAACCAGGTGGTGGTCAATTTGTTTAAAGCAATGATGAGTAAGGGGAACTCTAAATGGAACTTCTGACTCATCTTTATTTTTAGGAAGAAGGTAATCCTTGGAATCAAGGAAGGTTAAAACACACTGAGTAATGAAGGGTCATCTGGTTTGTTTCATTACTAGCTGCGAAAAATATTTTTTGTTGAAATTAAAACATTCAATTTGGCCCAGCTATTTTTTGTTGATCTGAGGAAGATAATAGAAGGAAAACATTTAAATACATCAGAAGAAAGTTAGACTGTAGAAAGTATGGGGGAAACATCTAAACATTTAACCTTACAATGTTCTTTAATTCACCAGGCAGTAGATTTTGTGTATGAAAATGTCCATTTAAAGGAACTGGAGAGATAGCATAGCAGTAGGACATTTGCCTTGCATGTGGCTGACCCAGGACAGACCTTGGTTTGTTTTCCCTGGCATCCCATATGATACCCCAAACCAGGAGCAATTTTTGAGTGCATTGCCAGGAGTAACCCCTGAGCATCACGAGTGTGACCCAAAAACCAAAAACCAAAAAAAAAAAAAAAAAAAAAAAAGAAAAAAAGAAAATGCCCACTTAAATTAAACTCCATGGCATGTACCTCTCCCATGGAACTTTCCCTTGTATAAAAGATGGATATTTGGACTCAACCAGAGCAAAGTCAGAAATCGTACAATTATTTTGAATTGCTGCTCACTTTCAGCAAAGCTTTTTAATGTTCTAATTGGAATCCATATTGCCCACATATGCATTTACAAGAGCTCTTAGGGCTGGGAATGTTGTCAACAGTAGAGGTTATGTCTCTGACATGAGAGGACCTGGATTTACTCCCCAAAATGAACTTTGAAAAAAAAAAAAGAAAAAAAAAGTAAAATAAAAGACAGTACAAAAAGCAAGTTGAATAGCAGAGCTTCGCTATGCGATCTACTGTCCCACCCTTCAGCAGGATCATGTTCTATCCAAAGTTAAGTTTAGATGAAGAAAAAGGTCTGGGGATAATATTTATTAGTGACTCAAGATGAGGTTATAAATCACATGAGGAGGTGGGCCATATATTCTACTATTTACAGCTTCTCTCTCTTTGGTTTCTGGTCTATGTGCATTTGCTGGTGCTGAGGGTTTTCACTTGCTATCACAGGCTCTACAGCCACAAGGAAAAGTCACCATTGAAGTCTTTCAATAATAGGAAGGAAGGTAATATTACTTCATTTCTGAAATAAGGAAAAGGAGAGACAACAATTGAATTACAAGCCTTATCATTAGTTGAGTATTTTACGTTTTGGGGTCTCCTAACCAGTGCTCAGGAGGCACTCTGGGGAATAGTTAGTGATACTAAGTCCAGTGGAACAAATAGCTCAGTATTAGCATCTGAGGATGCAATGCTGCTTGGGCCTTGAGATACCTGGGATCACCAGGGTACCTTGATGGTGCTAGCAGTTTCTCACAGCTAAACTTGCAATGAACAGAGGGCATAGGATAACTTGTATTGAAGTCAAGCTAGGTGTGACTCTCACCTCTGTACTGTCTCCCTTGAAAATTAAATCCAGATTTGTCTCCTCACAAAGACTGTGCTATTGTTCCTGGTTTTGCCACCTTTCCCCCTTTTTCCAGTTCTTTGACCTTTTAATTTGTGGGTGGTGTTAAGGTCTATTCCTGGCTCTGTGCTCAGGAATCACTCTTGACAGTGCTTAGTGGACCACATATGGTGCTAGGGGATTAAACCAGGGTCGAACTGTTTGCAAGGCAAGTGCCTCGACCCCTATACTCTCTCTGCTGACTTTTTAAAAGAAGCTTTTGAAAAACTTTTGAAAAACAAACAAACTCAGAAGCTTTGCTTTGTAAAATATATTTTTATTATAACACTATAACTTACCAACCTGTACATAATACAGATGTTTCAGGCATTAAATGTCCTAATACTAATCCCACCACCAGTGTGTCTTCCTCTCCAGCAACCTCCCAGTTTCCTACTCACCACTTGCAGACACAAATCTATTTACTTATATTGTTTGTTGCATCACAAAGGCAAATGAATCAAAGCATAGATTAATAAGAATCAATTTATGATAATGGCTAAGTCTTGTAATGGTGTTAATAGAATCACTGTGTGGGAATCTACTATACTGGTTAGGGCTAGTTAAAGAGGTTCTGTGTTTTTAATTGAGCAAATAAATACCAAGAAAATAATTCAGGCTGGACATATGTCTTAATTCAGAATTTTGGCCACCAAAGGCCCACTGTCACTTAATTGTCTCTTACTCTGTTGTCTGAACTAGTGATTCCAAGCCCTGGTATAGAGAAGACTCAGCCCTGGGGAATCAGTTTTTCTTTGTCACTGGAAGTTTCTCTGACTATATAAGCAGTAAGAATTCAGGCAGTTTGGGGGAAGAAACAGAAGGATGAGAAGTGCCAGAAAAAGGTGGACAGAACAGACCAGTGTGTAAGTAAAAGGATCTAATTTGATTCTTCTATCTATGTTCGCCATTGCAATCACATTGAACCCCAACTCTGAACATTAGTCTTTGGAACCATATTTCTTTAAAATCAGGAGGCTAGAACATTCCTACATGTACAAATCAGCAAATGACAGGATACAATATATTTTGTATCAACATACCTTGCAATCACATATCTTGTTTTTCTTCTGCATAACTGGGGATTGGTTGTTTTAGATTCCAGGACATGCATTTATCTCATGAACATACTCATTAAACTGCCCTCTGTTCCAGGTTTTTATTTTGTTTGTTGTTTGTTTCCATATAAACCCTTTTGTTTTGTTTTTGTTTGTTTGTTTGTTTGTTTTGGACACAGCCAGAGATGCTCAGGACTTACTCCTGACTCTGCACTCAGGGATTACTTTTGGTATGCTTGGGGGAACATATGGAATGCTGGGGATTGGACATGGGTCAGCTGCATTCAACGTAGCACCATACCCACTGTACTATTGCTCTGCCCCTCTTCCCTTAGAAATCCATTTTGTGTTGGAATAACATTTTTTTAATTTTATTTGAGGTCAACACAAAATTCTCAAATAAATGCAATCATTCAACTACAAAGATGGAGCTCAAGAATCCTACTGTTAATCAGGCTTCTCTGGTGAAAGAGAACCAATGGTGTCATATACAGATATATGGGTATAGTTATATAGAAAGAGACTTATTATGAGAGACTGGTTCATGCAATTGTGGAAACTGACCAGTCCCATAATTTACTGTATACAAACTGGAGACCCAGGAGAACTGGGATTATAGTTCTAGTCTAAACCCACAGACATAAGAATCAGGGCATTGTATGTCCAAGGGCAGAAGAGCTGAGATATCCTAGATTAACAGAGAAAAAGTTCCCTTATTCTTGCTCTTTGTGTTTTCTTCAAATGCTTCATGGATTGAAGAATGTTTACTTACATTGATAAGGGTGCTTTTTATTTAGTCTAACATAGATGTGCTAATCTCTTTCTGATAGACCCTCATAAACACACCCAGACATCATGTTTTACCAGCTACCTACCTGGGTGCCTTTTAGCCCAGTCAGGTTGACACATAAAATGAATCATCATCCTTTGGCACACATGCTGTCTAGTCCCTCCCCTTGGGCCTGGGGGTAAAGCCATGAATATAAAATACTTCCAGGTCAGATTATCAGTCTTTGACCCCAAATTCATCAAATGGGACTGAAGATTTTTCTCAATTTGTTGGATCTGACCTTAAAAAGGGCTGAAGTTCCTGCTGTGAGAGATTTTATAGGAGAATATTTTGATGATCTTAATGCTAAAAAAAAAAAAAAAAAACAAAACAACCCTACGTAAGGCAGCCTGGCTAAGAGCTCTGGGCACCTCTTAGAGCCAGAATGACCTGACCAAGCCTGACCAGGAAAACTCAGTTTTACCATCAAGCAAGCAGAAACAATGACAAGAAGCAAGTCTCACTGCAGCCCCAGCCATTACTTTTATTTTGTTTCATGATGGCCTGAATGAGAACCCTGACATACTCTATTCTCTGGATTGGATCAATGGCCACTATTGTTGAGATATATTTTAAGTTTGTATAATTTGGTCCAGAACAATAGAAAATGTTTATCTATAATTTATAAATTGGTCACTCATATTTCTAGTGCAGACCTCTTTTTCAAAATTTATTTTCATATCATACCATCCATGGCTTTGATTGATACCTTTCCTTGGATTTTGGGGGGGGGGTTGGGTCACACCCGGCAGTGCTCAGGGGTTACTCCTGGCTCTATGCTTAGAAATCGCTCCTGGCAGGCTCAGGGACCATATGGGATGCCGGGATTCGAACCACCGCCCTTCTGCATCTAAGGCAAACGCCTTAGCGCTGTGCTATCTCTCTGGTCCCCTTTTCTTGGAATTTTAATATACATAGAAAATATCACATGTTCTGGACTCAGCTTCTTTCTTTCCTTTCCCCCAACAGTGCTTTTAATATCCAAACAACATCTCTATACTTATAGTTGCTTAAACATTGAATCATAGTTAAGGTTTAGTCCATCAAGCTGAAACATTCATCCTGGTTTCAAAATATTTTCAGAATTAGAATGCCTTTGTTATCATTCTAATAATCAATCCATGCCACTGCCTGGGTCACATGGAAACAGGCTGCTTCTAGCTGACCTCTAGCATGTCCACTGGCAGCCTTACAATTTATTTCAACACACTAAGCAGAATGATGTATTTAGACAAAGATTGGGTCACTCATCTGCTTAGACCCTTCCATGGCACTCCAGTAGAGTAAATGATTAGTCACTATTCTCCATGTATCATCACTATGCCCTTGACTTTCAGATATATTTCACCAAATGTACAGTGACTGATCCATTCTTTTACTTTGGACTGGCCGTACACCTGCTTTGAGTAAGCAGGTAGGTCAGGAAGAGGTATGTAAGTGACAGATTCTCTATTCTGCTTTGCGACCTTCAAAGTTATTCTCTGTTTCCAGTTACCATCTCTCCCTACTCTCATTCGAAGAATGTAGTCCACCTCATCTCAGTTGTTCAAGAAAACTGAGAGAAACTTGAAACAGACATAGATCTAAGCTGCCACTTAGAGCTGCTCTAGATTTTTCTGCTGTAATCCAACTTGCTAGCAGGAGAGAAAAATAATGTTTATACTATACCACTATCTATGCTTCTTTGTGTGTGTGTGTAACATGTGTGTGTTTATGTGTATGTGAGTGCTCATAAACAGTGCATAGGTTCCACTGTAGGTGATACTGGGCTTGTGTGTGAACCTGAACATTCAATGCTAAAATTGAGTTCAGTGGTGCAGGGGACATACCTAGTGGTGTTGGGGATTAAACGTATGGCCTGTATATCCTAGACACAAGCTTCAGTTCTTTATACTGTTTTCCAGACTCCACAAATATTTCTTTAAGAACAGTAGAAGATTGAAATACATTTGCTTTCTTTTATATTTCTTTTTTTTTGGGGGGGGGGAGGCTACACCTAGTGGTACTGAGTGGTAAAGTGGTACTTTACTCCTAACTGCTCAGGAAGTCCTCTTGGTGATGGTCAAGAAATTATATGAAGGTCAGGGTTCAAATCAGTTTGCTCTGCATGCAGGGCAAGCATTTTAACCCCTGTACTATGTCTCTGTCCCTGACATAAGTTTAAAAGGGAAGCAAGTGTCGTGCATGTTCTCTGCACATTCTTTCCTAACCATCACTCTTATCCCTTCTTACCACTTGCTGAATGTGATCTCTTTGATCATCTTTAACTTTGCCAGTCCCCTGGCCATTGGTTTTTATTCAAAGCTCATTGCTTCAATAAGAACTGCTATACAATAGCCAGACTCTGTAAATAGCCTAGATGCCCCTCAATAGATAAATAGCTAAAGAAACTATGGTACATATATACAATGGAATATTATGTAGCCGTCAGAAGAGATGAAGTCATAAAATTTTCCTATACAGGGATGTATATGGATTCTATTATGCTGAGTGAAATAAGTCAGAGGGAGAGAGATAAACACAGAATGGTCTCACTTATCTATGGGTTTTGAGAAAAAATGAAAAACATTTGTGTAATGGTTCTCAGAGACAAAATAGAGGAGGACTGGAGGGTCCAGCTCCCAACATGAAGCTCACCACAGAGATTGTTGGGTGCAGTCACAGAAATAATTACACTGAGAGCTATCATAACAAAATGTTATTGAATGAGGGAATTAGAAAGCCTGTCTAGAGCACAGGCCAGTGTGGGGTGGGGAGGAGGGACACTCGGGATATTGATGATGGGAATGTTGCACTGATGAAGGGTTTATATATATATAATAAAAATTAGAAACTATTAATGTTTAAACTTATATAATAAAATGGGAATAGGAAATCTGGATTCAAAACTGTTAATGAATAGTTCAGACTATTTTAGTGTTCACCTTTCAAATAAATATAATTTATTTTTTGTTTTTTTTGCATCACACCCGGCAGTGCTCAGGGATTACTCCTGGCTCTATGTTTAGTAATCGCTCCTGGCAGGATAAGGGACCATATGGGATGCTGGGATTCGAATCACCAACCTTCTGCATGCAAGGCGAATGCCTTATCTCCATGCTATCTCTCTGGCCCCATATACATTAAAATAAATAAATAAATAAATAAATAAATAAATAAATAAATGAATTGCTGCAATTGCAACTTCATTCACTTTTCTTTTTGTTTCCCTTTATGGTCTTTTTTCTCTAGACTAATAATAGAGAAGTGCTAGTACATATTACATTTCTCTTTTAAGTGCCTCTTCTCTTCCCAACTATACGGTATTAGAATGTACGTTTCAAAAGACTTAGAATTTTCCCGTCAGATTTGTTTAGACCTGAGATCCTGAAATGGAGCTCAATATGACTATTGAATAAATGCAGGAATCAATGAAGTTATCTCTGCAATTTTTTGCCCTCTCTTCACCCCAATTATTTTTCACTGCAATCAAGAATCAGTGTCTCAGGATTAGGTGTGGGTTGGTTCTCAATTCTGTTCCATGATCAGTGCAAAATAGGAGAAGAGTATGTTTTTATTCATATATGAAGGGAGAGAGACATCAGCCAAAGAATTGATAGACTATAACTTCACTAAAGTATAATAGATGACAGGAAGCAGAATGACTGAGTTGTCCTTTAAAGCAAGATTATTAACAGGGGGCCATCTCCAGGGTCGCCCATCCTATTTCAAAGGGGGATGCAGGTGAAAAATCAAGTGAACATAGGGCTTAGCACTAGACGAGGGGTCATTATGTAGGAAAGAGGTGCTACAAAAAGGAAATAAAGTTAGAAGGGGGACATAGTTGAAAAAAGTCTGAGAAATGCTGCTTGATTAAGGAATTTGGTCAATTAATTGCCTGTTCACACATCTTTTAGTGCAACTTACATCTCACAATGTCTGTTTTTTTCCTTTGAGAAAGATGCATTGCATGAAACACTTTGGTCCTTGAGAACCT
This sequence comes from Suncus etruscus, assembly GCF_024139225.1. Taxonomy (NCBI): domain Eukaryota; kingdom Metazoa; phylum Chordata; class Mammalia; order Eulipotyphla; family Soricidae; genus Suncus; species Suncus etruscus. Next base: position 23,812,797 of record NC_064849.1, read on the forward strand.
CAAAGAAAGGTGGGAAAATTGAGATCTTTTCATGACACAGAAGAGACAGAGATCACGAACAGAAATCATTGAAAGAAGTAAGCTCTAGTCACTTCAGAATCCACTGTAGAAAGAATTCGCATGGACTGGTCTTTGACTTCCAGAGCCACTGTCTCTACTTCAGCAGCCAATGGGCCTCAATTCTTTCTCTTGGCTGACAAATAGGAAGAAAAGGCCAGGACTGCAGCAAGAGAGCTGTGCCTGCTGGTTGAAATCCCAGCAGCTCTTTCCACTTTTGCTTGTCTAGGGCAGGTCATGGTGACTTTAGTGCATAGGGATTTACTGAACTTGCAACTCCTTTTGTGGGTTGGGTCCAGATCTGACCACACCATGCAGCATGGGTAGAAACATGTAGAGTGACACTGAGGTGCAAACCTATTTTTTTGAACCTAGCTTGTTTGTAGCTGGACGATTGTCTTTACTTTTTTTTTTTTTTTTTTTTTTTTTTTGCCTCTTCAGGCAAGACAGGAAAGGTGATTTATTCTTGATGTGTTACATTTACCACAATAGAAAATAGAACAGTACAGTGTCAGGTCCAGCACAAAGGACCAATTGGGTCTGTTTTGGTATGAATAAGGTGATTATGGTGATAGATCCATCAAGACAAATTCCACTCAGCATGCAGTCTTTATGCCAAAGTTCCTGGTCTCTGTATTTCCCACTTTCTCCTCCTCCTCCTCCTCCATTGGCTTCCATGGATGTACAAGCTAACAGTTGACTTGGAACTCTGCCTCCTCTTTGGCTTTTGTACAGCAGTCTGTGCATTCACTTCTTCCTATACTTGACTCTCATGGTGTGGAGGTTTCTAGAAAGAGGTTGCTATAGTAGAGCAATTTCCTGCACTATTGGAGAAGGAAAATGACTATCTGTAGGGAAAGTGACTCCTTAATTCAGACCTTGTTTAGATAAATTATCCAACTCCCTGCCACAGTTTGATGGAGACATCACCTTGGGAATTGTCAGGCATGAAGCTGGAGTATGGTCTCTGATTTGCACAATAAGAAATGCTTGTCTCTCATATCTGCTACCTACACAGGTAGTCAATTGCCTCCTTCAAGATCTACAGGTCAATGAAGTCATGTTTCACTAGATTGCTCAGACAGAAATTGAGTCAAGGTAAAAGGCTATAAAGAACTGTAATCCCCTTGTACATAATTGCTACTCAAACTCATTCATTTCCCTCCCCACCCCTGCATGTTGATAATGCATTAAGCTTCTGCCATTTTATCACCTATTATGTTTTAAATTTTTTTTTTTTTGGTTTTTGGACCACACCCAGTAACGCTCGGGGGTTACACCTGGCTAGGCACTCAGAAATCGCTCCTGGCTTGGGGGGACCATATGGGATCGAGCCACAGTCCATCTTACGCTAGCGCTTGCAAGGCAGACACCTTACCTCTAGTGCTACCTCTCTGGCCCCTGTTTTAATTTTTTTAAAAATAATTTTTTTATTTAAGTATTGTGCTTACAGAAATGTTCATAGTTGGATTTCAGTCATTGAATTTAAACCATCCTTCACCAGTGTAACTTTCCCACCACTAATATTCCACATTTCCCTCCACCCCAACCCCAGCTTGTTCTTAGGCTAGGCTTTCTAGTTCTCTTTTTCACTATCATTGTCACAGTAACTGTCAGTGCAGTTAGTGCTCTAAATGCACTTGCCACTCTTTTGGTAAGCTTCAGATCATGGGCTGGTCCTCTTACTCTCTATTATTCATTTAGACATTTAAAGTTTTACTTATAATTTTTTAGCAACATGGATATTTCTTTTTCTTTCTTTTTGTGGGGCACACTTGGATATTTTTCAGAGCTTACTCATGACTCTGAGCTCAGGAATCACTCCTGGTGGGCTCAGGGAAACATATTGTATGTCAGATTTGGCCATATACAAGGCAAACACCCTACCCACTGTACAGTTTCTCTGCCCCATACTATGGGTATTTCTAAGTCTTAGTTATTACTTTGAAAGAGTCAGATAATTTGCATAATAATGATTCTGTTCTTAATAGTAGTGTTAGCATAATAATTTTGTGTTTATTTATTTGGGGGCCACATCAGCAGTGTTCAAGGCTTACTCCTGACTGCGCTGAGATATTGCTTATAGTGAGGATGGGGGAACATATGGGGTACCAGAGATAGAATCAAGGTTGGCACATGCAAGGCAAACTCCTTGCCCACTATACTTTGTCTAAGGCCCCTGATAGCAATAATAATTTCTATCATATAATCTTGAAATAATATTTTTGTAGAATTCATTATGTGCTATTAATTTATTATGTGCCATGTTCTACTTATAAAAGGTCATTTAAACTTTCAAATCTATTAAGTTTAACTTACTTATTTTTACCTTTCAACAAATGCCCAGGAAATCCCCAAGTTTTACTAGTGTTTTATTTGTTTGTTTGTTTGTTTTGGTATCACACTCAGCAATGCTAAGGGGTTACTACTAGCTCTGTACTCAGAAACTACTGCTGGAGATGCTCAGGGGACCATATGGGATGCCAGTAATCAAATTCAGATCAGCATGTGAAAGGCACATACCCTATCAACTGTACTATGGCTAGAGCCTCTCTTCAGCAGCGATTCTTGGCAAGCCAATAGGTACAGTGCCTGAGCCTGAGGAAGCAATGTTGCATGATCCTGCCATGCTGAGGATCACTCAGTCCACCCACCCTGGGTCTCCTGGGTTACATTTTGTAATAAATTGAACTCCTACTAGACAGTCTGAGATTTTTTTGAATTGATCATATGGCAGTTTTTTAAATATGTAGATTTTAAAGTGGGATGGATGTGGGTTTTAATCCATTATCTTTGCTGTATTACTTTGAAGGTATCTTCCCCATCCTGAGTTTTGTGGAGTTTCAGTGGAGCTCAGAGACTATTTCAGATTCTGTTAGAGGGGAGTTACTCCCAATGGTACTCAGGGATCTCAAGACGGAATTGAGGTTAGTTACATGTAAGACAAGTGCCTTAACTTCTGTACCATCTCTCAGTCACTGGGCCCATTTTTGTTAACCTTTTAAGTAGAGATAACACTCCTATTAATCTTGATTTCACAGGATCTGTGTAAAACTAAAGTTGAGCATGATGTATGTGAAAGATGAGATATGAATGCAAGGAATCACTTCTTTTTTTTTCAAGTTTTTTTAAATATATTTTTTATTTAAACACCTTGATTACATACATGATTGTGTTGTTTGGGTTTCCGTCATGTAAAGAACACCACCCAACACCAGTGCAACATTCCCATCACCAATGTCCCAAGTCTCCCTGCTCCCCACCCAACCCCCGCCTGTACTCTAGACAGTTTTCTATTTTCTTCATACATTCTCATTATTAGGATAGTTTGAAATGTAGTTATTTCTCTAAAAAACTCATCCCTGTTTGTGGTGAGCTTCATGAGGTGAGCTGTAACTTCCAGCCCTTCTCTCTTTTGTGTCTGAAAATTATTATTGCAAGAATGTCTTTCATTTTTCTTAAAACTCATAGATGAGTGAGACCATTCTGCGTTTTTTCTCTCTCTCTCTGACTTATTTCACTCAGCATAATAGATAAGGAATCACTTCTTAACAGAATGACAATTAATAGGAGAATAATTTGATCACTCTGTCCATAAGAAAGTCTTTCTGTCTGAATAAGCTATGAGAGATGCAGCAAGTAGGGAAAAACCCCAGTCAGGTTCAAGAATCACCACATCCATTTAGATTCTGATTTTTCATCACAATTTCAGGGCCTTTAAAAAAGGCACCAATTATGGGAACTTACATAAACACCCCAAGTCTGATATGGGGCAATCATCCATTAGTAGTAAGTTTAAATAATTTATTACTTTCTCACTGAGGTTTTAGTCTTTGAGTTATGCAAGCCCCATCTATAAAACAGCCGAGATCCTGGGAGATGGGGAGTTAGATGCAAGAAAGACACTCTTTAAAGAATACTTAGCCCAAGATAATTATAAACACTGGAGAAGAATGCTGGCAAATTAGCATCATAGTCTATGGGAGCAGAAGGCACGGTGCGGATTTTCCCATAACAAACACATCTATTTTGGAATTCTCAGCAGTTTGCTCCTTTCTCTACCATGGGAGTCAACACAATTTGGATTTACTGACTCACTGTCCCTGGGGTCTTTTCCTCTGAAATTTTAAAACAGCCAAGAAGAAGAACAGAAACAACAACAAAAAAATGACAAAGAGCCATAGAACAAATGCAAGGCAGGAAGGAAAAACAATGGGAAGAAAAGGAAATAAGGAAGAAGTAGAAAGAGTTAGAGGGAGCAATAAGGGGCCGGAGTGGTGGCACAAGTGGTAGGCATGTGCTTATATGTGCTAACCTAGGATGAACCGTGGTTTGACCCTCAGCATCACATGTGCCCCCCCCCAAGTCAGGAGTGATTTCAGGAATCCTGAGCATCACCAGGTGTGACCCAATTTCCCCTCCCCACCAGAAAAGGGAGCAATAAGTAAGAGTTAAAATGAATAACTTCACATCAGGTAAAGAATGAGCTCAAAATATTCAGATTGTTCAAGCATTGTTGAATATATCAATTGAAATTAAGAGTTATTCTTCAGTCTGTTAGCATCTCATTTAACTTAATTGTGTTTATTGAGTATTTAATGTTAAATAATTTTGCCAGGTATTGTGGAGAAAAGCTGGACTCATTAATGTACTGATGTCTACTCCCTGAGTGCCAGAGTTGGGTAGGGATAGAAATTAGCCTATAATCAAGAAGCAAATTGAGAAAGTAATTTGTTTCCATTTCCCAAGCATCTGGTAGGAAAAAAAAAGTGACTCAGAGGCCAGGAAGATAGCTCAGGCAGTGGGGGTACAAGTGTTGATTGCATAGAGTTCAAACTTCAGCACAACAAGCACTGCCGAATAAAGCAGTGCTTTACCTGATGATCCCCAGAACTTCTAGAGTGGGCCTCTGGGGCCCCCAGCACTGACTGGATCAGTGCCAAGCTATTGGTCTCAAGTGTTAAATAACCCATCCTAATTGGCAGAGAAGAACAGAAACAAGCCTCTGGTCTCCCCGAGCACTGTTTGGGAGGCCAAAATAAAATTAAACAAATAAGAATTTCTTCGTATTGAGTGGCTCAATCAAGCACTTTTGGGAGTTCTGTGACCTTCCCCTTCTAGATGAATCACTGGGAGAATCAGTGCGTTCAAGTTTTATTTTTACTTTTTCCCACACTTGTGGAATTATTGCTCAGGGATTATGCCTGGCTCTACTCTCCTGACAGATTTCCAAGGGACCATATGGGATGCTGATGCTGAAAAATAAACCTAGGTTGGCCATGTGTGAGGCAAGTGCCCTACCTGCTGTCTTCTCTCTCTGGCCCAATTTTTTTTTTTAATTTCATTCAGAAAATGTCATAGCCTGGCTTCCCTCTAAAGTTGTGTGCACAAGGTATTTCTTAATGAGTGTGAATCTAGGCAAAAGAAGCAAAAATCAGACATCAGAGGTAAAGAGGGAAGAGGTGGAAGCAAATCCAGGTAGAGTTACTGAGAGTACCTGGAACTCAGCATGGTGAGGCTTTGTTCTAGAAAATGGAAGTTGAATATGAAAAAAGCAGGGTGCTGGATCGTATGGAAGCTCAATTTCCAGTTTGTGAAGGAATCTCCATATCGCTTTCCATAAAGGTTGTACTAGACGGCATTCCCACCAGCAGTGAAAAAGAGTTCCTTTCTCTCCACATCCCCGCCAGCACTGCTTGTTTTCCTTTCTTGTGATGTGTGCCAATCTCAGTGGTATGAGGTGGTACCTCATAGTAGTTTTGATTTGCATCTCCCTGACGATTAGTGATGTTGAACATCTTTTCATGTGCCTTTTGGCCATTTGCCTTTCTTCTTTTTCAAAGTGTCTGTTCATTTCTTCTCCCCATTTTTTGATGGGGTTAGCTGTTTTTTTCTTGTATAGTTCTGTCAGTACCTTGTAAATTTTGGAATGCCGTCTAGTACAACCTTTATGGAAAGCGATATGGAGATTCCTTCACAAACTGGAAATTGAGCTTCCATACGATCCAGCTATACCACTCCTAGGAATATACCCAAGAAACACAAATATACAATACAAAAAACCCTTCCTTACTCCTATATTCATTGCAGCGCTATTTACAATAGCCAGACTCTGGAAACAACCAAGATGCCCTTCAACAGATGAGTGGCTGAAGAAACTGTGGTACATATACACAATGGAATACTATGCAGCCATCAGGAGAGATGAAGTCATGAAATTTTCCAATACATGGATGTACATGGAATCTATTATGCTGAGTGAAGTAAGTCAGAGGGAGAGAGAAAGACGCAGAATGGTTTCACTCATCTATGGGCTTTAAGAAAAATGAAGGACATTTTAAACAATATCTCAGAGACAAGAGAGATGAGGGCTGGTAGGTGCAGCTCAAGACATGCAGCTCATCACATAGAGTGATGAGTGCAGTTGCAGAGATGACTACACTGAAAACTATCATAAAATGTGAATGAATGAGGGAAGTAGAAAGCCTGTCTTGAGTACAGGTGTAGGGGGGTGGGGAGGAGGGAGATCTGGGAAATTGGTGGTGGGAATGTTGCACCGGTGAAGGGGGGTGCTCTTTACATGACTGTAATCATACAACTATAATCATGTTTGTAATCACGGTGTTTAAATAAAGATAAAAAAAAAAGAAAACTTTAACTCACAGAAAAAAAAAAAGAAATTATATGCATTAGATAAGAAACCATTGTTACCATATTGTAAACCACAGAACCTTAATGAATGTATAAAAAAAAAAAAAGAATAATTCTGCAAGAGTATAACAAAATGTTGAAAGTCATTGCTTTTTCCCCATTTTCTTGATATGATATGACTCTCTGCAGTAAATATGAGAAGAATGGTTACCTTCTCCACAGGCATTAAACAAGGCATTTGAACATTAAATCATTTACAGTTTTACAAGCCATATTCATCTATCTACCTTGAGTTCTCTCTGGTACCAGATCTGATACCCAGAGTAGTGCTATTAAGAGGTAGTTCTGTCATAATAAGGTAAAATGAACTAAAGATACAGAATAAACTTATACACATATTTCCATTCTAATGTGAAATCTTTCACATTTACTTTGAAGTCCCCAGGATATGGTGTTAGCATTGATTTTTAGATAATTTGAAATTACCGTATCACATTCCATATTGGGATTAGGAAAAACTCCTAGTTTCTAACATGATGAAATAAATGCAAGATATTGAAGCTTGAAGTACAAAATCATTTTTTAAATATAAATTTATTCTTAAATCATCAACAACTGAGTAGAAAATTATGCCTTTTTATGGACTTTTAATTTTTCGCATTTTGTTTCTGGTAAGTACATTGAAGAGCACCAATAACTAAAGTTGTTTTCAACCAATAGATTCTAATCATTTATCTTTTCAACTTTTAAAAAATAACTGGGGCAGAGTGATATCACAGTGGTAGAGCTTTTGCCTTTCATGTGACTGATCCAGGATGAACCACAGTTGGGTTGGATCCCCAGCGTCCCATACGGTCTCCACGCCAGGAGCAAATTCTGCGCAAATTCAGGAGTAACCCCTGAGCGTCACCAGGCATGGCCCCAAAATAAACACAAACAAAACATCTTAAAACCAGGCTGCCAGGAAATAAAAATGTATTTGAAAGGATATATACACATACTATTCATCAAATCCCGCAGTACGAGAACTAAGAGTAAGAATCAACTGAGATGTTCAGGAACAGATGAGTGGATCATGAGTATGTGGTACATATATACAATACAATGCTAAATAACTGTAAGGATTGATGTAATTACACAATTTGCTGCAACATGATGAGACATTATGTTAAATGAAGCAAGAAGAATAAATATAAGAATATTTATATGTGTTTTAGAATAACTGCATAAAGGAATGTAATGGCTTAAATGTGGGTTGACTAGAACACTCTTGGCCCCAGAATATAATGAAAAAAAGGAAGGAAATTGTGTCAAGAAAGAAAAAAGACAGATGTGAAATAACAGACATCAGGGGTCAAGGGGACTCAGGTGGTGTTAAGAAAGGGCAGAATTATATATCCAAATCATTGAGTTAACAACACAAAATTATGAGACCAAATTTTAAAAACCAAAGTTAAAAAGCTGTTATGATTGCAGGTTGGGCCAGAAAGGGGCATGTATGGGATGGACTCTGGAAACATTGTGGAGGGTGGTTAACACTGGTATTGTGATTGGTGATGAAACATTGTATGTATAAAACTTAAGTTTTATGAATAACTGTAAATCACAATGCTTTAAATAAACTAAAATTTAATTAAAAACATGGGAGCTGGAAGGTTAGTACAAACAACCAACAACAGCACCATTTATAGTAGTTAGAGAACTGTCAGGAGTAAGAGAAGCACTGCCACGTGTAGCCCCAAAATAAATAACATCAAAATAAAAAAAAATAAAAAAAAAAAAAAAAGAAAAAAGCAGGGTGCACAACCTACTTCCTGGAAACCATCATTTTCACCTGTGACTAGAATCCCATTAACTGAGTTTTCCACCTAGAAGACACAAGGGGACCATGTGTCTACTTACTGGTCCTTGAACTGCTGTAGACAAATCCCTTTCATTTCCACACTATGTGGATAGACTTTATGAATGTCTGGATGTACATGTACATTGCCTATCTATTTCCAGAGGTGAATTGTACTGCAGAGTCCAGGAAACTCTAAGACCAGAAGTAAGAGTTTTTGGAAAATGAATGAAGGTACCCTGCCCCGTCCAGCTGGTTCCTGGGAGAATGAGGTTAGACCCTCCTGAAACTGGACTTGACATCCTAGAGGACATTATGGCCAAGAGTATGCAAATGTTAAGCCAGTCCAGTTATCTAATCAAGCTGTTAAAAAGTTCTTGTTATCTGCCTTTCTGTGAAGTTATTACCTGCCAAACTATATTTTGATTATTACTAAAACTCTTCCTTTGACTGAGGTTGGTCCAAAGTCAGGCTTGGCTCTATCTTGGGGATTCTGGCAGTGTTTAGGAAATCTGTGTTTTCCTTTTGCCCCACTTTCTCTGTGTAAGTTTCATTTTTTCTAGCACACTCTTTGTAGGAACATTAACAGCATAAATGGTAATTTCTAAAAGTGGCACATCTGTCTTGTTCCATTTGCTCCAGAGCACAAAATTAGACTCTTTCTCAGCTTCCTCGGCAATGGATTTTTACCTTTAGATGAACATTGGCTCAGGGAAGGTGGGCTGAAAGGTACCTGACATCTTCCCGAAGTTTTCTCTCACTTTCCTCCATCTGCTCATTGATTGCAGGAATACAACAAGGACTGCAGGAAAACAACGCAAGATACATCCCTGTGGTCCAGGAATGAAGGGAATTCAGGTTTCTGCTTTTCTATGTGAAAGGTCACTTGCTAAATATACTTATCTTTGAACTATTACTTGAGGCAGAGGAAAAATTATTTTTATTTATTTTTGCACTTTACAATTATATTAAAGAATAGTTATTTACAAAGTGCTTCATAGATGTAAGTGTTAGAATACAGTGTTCCAACACTAATTCCACCACAAGTGTTAATGTCCCTCCATCAGTCTCCCCACGTTTCCTTGCCATGTCCCCTCTTTCCAAGTCTGCCATATTGAAAGGCACCAAGAGAAAAATGTTATGGGGTTGAATCATTTTAGGTGTTTGAGCTACTGTAGGGAGCCTGCCTCAATTCAACTCTCATGATCTTTATGTCCCCATTAACTTTTAAAAGGAAATCTCAGAATTTTAACTTTTTTATGATTTCCTGGAATAATTAGAATTTCTAGGGGACAAAGATACTATACCCCCACCAGAAATTTGTGGAATTGAAGCAGGATTGTTTTGAAAGGGAAGAGTGATGGAAGAGTGGAAAGAAGGTTCGAGGGTTGAGCACTAGTTCAAATTCCACACTTGTCTCAGCTTGGTTTGGTGTCTGTGGGCCTGATGCTACCTTTAGGGTCTGCCTCAGTATGAATGATTTGAGATAGATGGTTTTAAAACTCCCATTCAACATTGAGATTATTTGGTAATAAACTGGTTAAAAATAAAAGTGGGCAGATTTTTATTTTTTCTGGATTGTTCAAGTGACAATTAAGAAGACCTTTTATCTTTTTTGCTTCAACCAGTGTCATGGGCAACTGGCTCCCATGGTGGCACTGTTATCAGCATGCTGATGAAGCCTAGTTGATAATGGAGATTATCAAGGTCACTACAGTCTGAGAAGAGTAACCATTGTGCCGGTTCCTCAGACACAGAGGCAGAATGTCTGCTGAACCCAACTCTTGTTTGAACAGGGGTTTAGAAAGGTGGAAGCAGATGAGTCCCACATCTCAGGGACAGAAATATTTCTCTTATGCTGTCTCTTGTGGTCTTTCTTAAAAAATCTTTTTTTCCTATAGAATGGGTATCTTTTTTTTTTTTTTGAATGGATGTCTTAAAAGAAGTAATTACCTTATCCATTTATTTAGTTAAGAAAGGGTATTGAGTGCAGATTTACAAACAATAAAAATGAAATCTATTTTTCATGAATGGCTACTCATACCATGGCCATATGAGAATAGATGGCTCTGGTAAGAAAAATGAGGCCAACAGAGTGTTGCCAGAAGCAGGTAGATTCCCCAACAGATATAAGCCGGAGAGAAATGACATTGATAAAGATGTGCAGAGAAAACAGCAAAAGTAAACAGCAATAACCACATGCTGAGTCACTTTGGAGACACCCACAAGTTTTGGGGCACCACCCTAAGAAGCTGGGCAGGGAAAGAGTATCTGCATAGACAAGTTGGAAAGCAGACCCAGTCAGTCCTGCCTTGAAGAGCTTGGCCTATTTCAGTGTGGCAGGGTCTGTGGTGACAGACAGTACAATTGGCTGTATTGGCCCCCGTTTTATAGAGATAATTGGCATATGTCACTGTAAAAGTTTAAGCATGATCACTTGTTTCACACCTCTTGTGAAATGATGACCCACAATAAGTTTAGCAGACATTTTCTCATATAGATTGAACCAGAAGGCAAGGAAAAAAATGAAAAAGAAAATATATTTCTCCTTAACCTCCTATAGATTACACAGCAGCACAGCTCTATTATCTATATTACACAGCATCACAGCTCTGGTTCTTTTCTGTATGAGAACTGAAGCCATTCCTTGGGCATCTCCTTCTTCTTTTTGTCTTTATTTTGTTTCCACTTTTTATTTATTTTAAAATTCTTTTTTATTTCTAAAAGTGATTTTAAACACTATGGTTACAAGGTTGTTTATAATACAGTTGTCTTTTTTCCCAGCTATACAATTGCTCATAACTAAGTTTCAGTCATACAATATACAACATCCTTCACTAGTGCACATTTCCTGCAGCCAATGTCCCCAGTTTCCTTCTCCCCGCCCTCCTGCCTATGGGGCAGATATTTTTTTTCTTTTTTACTTCTATTTCTCTATTTCCTTTTAGACACTGTGGCTAGCAGTATTGTTACAGACCAAGTATCATGCATACGTTTTGTTTTCTTTCAGCACCCAGTTCTTGTCCAGAGTGATCATTTACAACTATCATTGTCATAGTGGTTCCTTCTCTGCCCCAAACTTTACTGCCCCACTATGTGGCAAGCTTCCCAACATGCACTGTTCTTCTTGATTTTCATCTCTATTGTCTCTGGATATTATTACCATACTATCATTTTTATATCCCACAAATGAGTGCAATTATTCTATATTGATCTATTGATCATCTACCTATCATATATTTATCCATGTCTTTCTCCCTATTACTTATTTCACTCAGTATAACACTATCCATAACCATCCACGTATAAGCAAATTTCATGACTTTATTTTACCCCAAAGCTGCGTAGTATTCCACTGTGTTGATATACCATAGTTTCTTTTCTGTTCATCTGTTCTCAAGCACTTGGGCTGTTTTCAGAGTCTGTCTATTGTGATTAGTGCTGCATTGAACATAAGAAAGAGAGGGGCTTTTCTTCATTGTGTTTTTGAGATTCTCTGGTTCTTTTAAAAAGTAGTATATCTTTTATTTTTTTACTTTAAAGAAAATGCATGACATAGTTAAAATAATTGACCATAGTACATTTGTTTCCAGATAAGTGAGAGCAAAAGTTGTAAAAAAAAAAAGATTAGAAAGAAAAAGAAAAAAGGAATAGAAAGTACAGTAGCAAGCACATTTGTAAAAATTATTGTATCTCTAGTGAAGTTATTAATATAATGGCAGAAAATTTAGTAAGCTCTTGATGTTACCTTTTCATTCTGTTAAATTGGTGTGTTTCTATAAGGATGACAGCATCAAACAGATGAAGTTATCCAGAATCCAAAGCACTATTGCTGATACTTTGGCTTTTAAAGGTATGTTCTCAGCTGCCAGGCTTCCTGGAAAAAGGAAGATATGGAGGTAGGGTGCCCATACTCACTCCAAAACCTCTGGAAACATCAGCCCAAAGACCAGTGTACCTGAAGTTAGGTCAGATTGGTGTCCCTGAGGGGTAATGAGGCAGGGCCATAAGCAAAATGGTGATTCTGGGTGAAAGAGGCAGCAGTGCAACTTTGGCAGGTCAGGGGCTTGGCCTGCCCTCTCCTCCAGAAATGGCCAAATTTATGCTGTATGGCTGGTGTACCCATAATTTTTTATGGCTTGACTTGAATCTTGTTTGAAAAAAGAGTGAATCTATGGAGTTGGCCAAACACAGCGACTGCATTTGTGGGTATGGTTACCTTGTCCTTGTTTTTCAATTCCTCTGCCCCACATCTGATGAAAACCAGTCATATCTCTCTGTTTAAAAGTTAAAATGTTTTTTTTCCTTTTAGACTGAACATAAAAGTGAGATCTTCCAACATTTGTTTTGCCTGACAAAACAATTAAAAATTAAAAAAAATATTTAAAATATTTTTATATAAATGACTTTAAACACTATGGTTACAAGGTTGTTTATAATACAGCTGTATTTTTCACAGCTATAAATTTGTTCATAACTAAGTTTCAGTCATACAATTATTAAAAATTGCTTTATTTAAGCACCATGGTTACAAAATTGTTCATTGTTGGGTTTCAGTCATTCAATGTACACCACCCTTCACCAGTGCATCCTTCCCAACACCAGTGTCTCTCATTTCCCTCCCACCTCACCCATGCCTGTTTTTAGGGCAGGCAATTTTATTCTCTCTCTCTCTCTCTCTCTCTCTCTCTCTCTCTCTCTCTCTCTCTCTCTCTCTCCTTTTTGATATTGTGGTTTGCACTATTGTTAATGGAGGGATCCCTTGAATGTCACTTTCTTTCCTTTGAGCACTGAGATCTTGTCTATAGTGACCAATTTCAACTATCATTATCTTAGTAGACCCTTCTCTACTCTACACTACTCTAACTGTAGGGACTGCTCTTTGTGGCAAGCTTTCATCCTCCGCTGGACCTCCTGACCCTTATTTTATTGCCTTTGGATATTATTACCATATTATCTCTTGTTTTTATTATTTACCACAAATAAGTGATATTATTCTATGTATATCCTTTCCCCTCTGGTTCTTTTCACTCAGAATAATAATCTCCATATCCATTCATTATACAAACAAAATTTCATTATTTTTTTAAATAGCTACATAATATTCCATTTTGTGGATGTACCATAGTTTTCTTAGCCCCTCATTTGTTGTCTGGCATCTGGGTTCTTTCCAGATTCTGGCTATTGAAAATAATGCTGCACTGAAAATAGCTGTGCAGGAGGCATTTTTGTATTTTGTTTTTCTGTTCCTGGGGGTATTTCTCTAGGAGTGGTATTGCTGGATCATATAGAAGCTCACTTCCTAGTTTTTTTGAGGAATGTTTGTATTTTTTTCAAAAAGGTTCGACTATTCTTCTTTCCCACTAGTAATGAATGAGAGTCCCTTTCTCCCAACATCTACACCAGCTCTGGTTGTTATTTGTGTGTGTGTACGTGTGTGTGCGATGTGTGCCAGTCTCTGTGATGTGAGGTGATATCTCATTGTTTTATTGATTTGCATCTTTCTGATGAATAATGATGTGGAGCATTTTTTCATGTGCTTTTAGCCATCTATATTTCTTATTTGAGGAAATGCCTGTTCATTTCTTTTCCCAATTGATAGGATTCGTTTTTTTTTTCTTGTAAAGTTAAACCAGTGCCTTGTATATCTTAGATATTAGTCCCTTATCTGATGAATATTAGATGAATAGTTTCTTCAACGGGTAGCCTTTGTATCCTGTTCACTATTTTCTGTGGAGGACAGAAGATTCTTAGTTTAATTTAGTCACATTTGTTTATCTTTGCTTACACTTGCTTGAATAGTGGTGTTTCATCCTTGAAGATACCTTTAGCTTCAACATCATGGAGTGCTCTGCCTATGTTTTCCTCTATGTACCTTATGGTTTTATGTCTGATTTCAATGTCTTTAATCCATTTTGATACGACCTCTGTGTACTGTGTTAAGGAGAAGTCTGAGGTCTATCATAATTTTGCTCGTAGTTGACCGGTTTTCCCAGCACCAGTTGTAAAGTTTTCTTGCTCTATTTTGTATTGTTGCTCCTCTATAAAAATTTTATTGTTTGTAAACCTCTGTAAGCCCTCCTTTTTGATTTTTTGACTGGGAGGTATTCAGAAGCAATTCCCAGCTCAGTACTTGGGGTCTAGAGGGTTGTCTCCTGTTCATGCTCTGAAGATCATGAAGTAACAGGGATTAGGCCTCCTGCATAGAAACTATGCACTTTAGTCCCTTGCTTTACCTCTCTGATCCTGACTTCTATAAGATGCCCTTGTATTGTAAATGTGAAATTTTCTTATTTTTTTAAAAATTGGCTGAATAATATTTTATTTTCCTGTATATATATTTCCTGGGAAATATATATGTATATATGTATGTATATGTACATATATGTATATGTATATATATATATATTTAAAGTTAAATAAATATATTTCCCTGTATATACATCTGTGTATCTTTAGCATATACAACTTTAGCTAATTGATGACATTTCTAAAATGATTTGTTTTAATAAATCCTGCTAATTTTTTTTACAGGTATGTTAATTTTTTCTCATACAAATCCCTCTTCTGGGAGCAAATCTTCTAAGGACCCTAATCTGGTACTTTTTAAAAGTAGGGTACCTCATTGAGAGATATTTTCTGGAACCCCAACATCTGAGGCATGATCCTGCCTAGGTTATGGAGTGACATTGAGGGGTGTTTGGAGCCTAACCTCAACACTCGAGAACAGGAATAAGTGCTTGGTTGGGTGCTGGCATGGGGAACAGATAATTTTCTTTTATTGACTAAAGTTGATCTGTAGGGAGATACTCTCAGAAAGTCACCTTGTTGGGAAGACCTCACTGAGAGCTGGGCATAAGATTGTAGTGGTGAGCAGGAAGAGAAGTTAATCCAGGGTCTATTTGAGAGCACTACTGGGGACACCCTGAATGATGAATGGTTAGACTTCGTGTGTAAAAAAAAAATCATTGAATTTCATGTGGTCCTAACTTAGACTTCATGTGATTAGACAGCGACTGTCCAAATCGAACCCTAGATCTCAGACATAGATATGACACGATTTTCTGCAACAGCTCCAGGAACCAAACTCCCTCTGGGACATTCTTAATACTGTTCGGACACCATTATGCACCAATTTTGATATGACATCCTGACAATGAGGATATGTCAATAACTAGGTCTAAGAGCAGGTTGTCTTACCTCACTACCTAATAATAAGATGAAATCAGAAGACAAGTCATCCTTTGACCTGTGCAAAAGCCAAGATTGCTAACTACAGAAGACTCACTGTGACAACCTTGACTGGACAGAACTTATCCTGGGACCAATAAAAAAGACCCTAGACTAGGCTTTGGCCTATGACCTGTACAACAACCAAGATCTCTAATCCCAGAGGTCTAGCTAAGACAACTGCAACTGAGTAGAATTTCTGGAACTCTATTCTAGGCTTCATACTAGGATCGGTGCAAAAACAAAGACTGATCAAAATTACAGTGTTGGAACAGAATTTCTAGAAACGTAAAGAAAGACTTCACTCTAGTCTCCATCCTATGACCTATGCAAATACTGAGATCTCTAGTTACTGAGGCCTGATTTTATCATCCACGACTGAGCAGAAAGTTTCCAGACAGCACAAAAGGACTTAGGGAAGAGAAAAAGATCTTGTACAGAGCCTATAGTTATTCCCATGACAGTATGCTTCAAGGGTGAAGAAACCCTTTATCTCTTAGGCCAAGGGAATTCCCTTTCTAATGTCCCTAATATTTACTGTACCTATGCAAAAAAAGCACAAATTAATTTTTTGTTATTATTGTTGTTGTTTTTCCCTTTTTTGTGTGCTTTTTTTTTTCAGGACCGTGGTTATTATTTGGTTGTTATCTTTATTGCTGTGGTGTTTTTCGGGTTCTTTTGTTTGATTTTTTTTGGTATGGTTTTTATGTTTTGCTTCCCTTTTCCCGTTTCTTTCTTGTTTGATTTTTATCCCCCTTTTTTTCTCTTTCTTTTTTCTTCCCTCCAAACAGAACCACATAACTTGAACCATCTTGTTCTGCCTCACAAATTGGAGGAGAAATAAGGGAGAGTACCAAGACCAAACAGGTGTATGAATATTGAGTAGACATATAAAATGATCATACTTAAACATCAAATCTAAAGTCAATGACAACAGAATTGAAACCCAATCTACAACAAGCTAGACACAAAGAAGACCACTTATCCTTGCAGCCCAGGGTTAAAGGTGGGGGATATGGGATGCATGTTGGGAACAGGGCTGGAGGGAGGACAACACTGGTGGTGGGAATGCCCCTGATTCAATGTCACTATGTACCTAAAATATTACTGTGAAAGATTTGTAATCCACTTTGGTCAAAATAAAAATTATTTAAATAAAAAAGAATTAAAAAATTATTAAGAGGTGATGACATTCAAGGAAATATAGTTGATCTTGTGATGATGTTTTAATGCCCTGATGAGGGGAAAATGGACTTGTAGATATAGCCTAAACTTTGTGTCATTTATGAAATGATCTACATAACTGTCCTAAAGAGATGTCTAGCTTAATTTTCATATATCAATATTTATAAATATTTTTAAGCCAATAATAGCTCAGAATATATTTTATAAAACAATGCTTTTTTGTGTGTTTTTTGGTCACATATTCTTGCTCAGGAATTACTCCTGACTCTGTGCTTCAGGAATTACTCCTAGTAGGTTTGGGGGACCAAATGAAATAACAAGGATTGAACTTTGAACATGCAAGGCAAGTGCCCTACCAGCTGTACTATCTCTCTGGCCCAAAAGAATATTTTAATTCAATTTTTTCTTTTTTTAGGGGGGACACATACCTGGTAAAACTCAGAAGTTATTCTTGGCTCTGTACTCAGGAATTATTCCTGGTGGTTCTTGGGGGACCATATGGGATACTAGGATCAAATACAGGTTGGCCACATGCAAAACAAGTGCCCTCCCATTGTACTGTTTCTCTAATCCTACAATACATTCCTTTTTCAGAATTGACTACATGCCTCCTGTTTACCATTTTTTTCAGAATTAAGTCACATATAGAAAGCAGCTCAGAACCATGCATAGAAGATTCCTCAAGATTGTATTGTGTTCAGTAGCGTGCTCTCTCTCTCTTTCTCTCACTCTCTCTCTCTCTCTTTCTCACTCTCTCTCTCTTTCAATCCCTGCATCAGGTCACTTTGAGCAATGAGCCTTACTAATGAACTTATTTTGGTTTCATTTCAACCATTTCTGCTGGTAACTTTTTTTATTTGACTATCTCACTGTTTGGACCTGGTGGGTCTAGTATTAAGTTCTTCTTCCCTCATCTTAATGCCACATGGTCTAACTACTGTACAGGTAAAAGCCTATTCATTCTTTACAATCTGATCCAGTGGTATACAGCACTGACACTACACCTCCACTGGTCATTTTCTCCATATATATATTTTATTTATGTGAGCCCTTAAAAGCTTCTTAGGGTTCCCAATAAACTTTTTTTTTTTTTGACTGGATCAAAGTTGATGGCACATTATCTCTTAATAGTCCTTGCTGGATCCTTTCCCAAGAGACCCCCAGAGGGAGAAGCTAAAGTGGCTTTTTTCTATTTACTCTTAAGAGAATGCACAGGTTTGCTGATTCTGAGTGTAGATTGAAGAGAAGTTTCTTTTTATAGATGTTGGTTTTGGAGCAAGTTCCCGCAACCATCCAAGGTATCCATTCAGCCTTCTCAGGCTGTAAACTCTCAGTGACCTGGCCTGAGGAGAAGTGTTGGCATCCTACCCTCCTGAACTTGTTTCTTAGGTTGAGTCAGCAACATATCCCATGACATTTGGGTGATAGGCTCTTTTATATAAGACCATAAAGTAAAAGACCCTTTCTGCAGTGTTGAATTTCCCAAAGGCTATGACCAGCGATTAGACAGAGGTAGAAGAGTTCAAAAGACACTGCTAAAAAGCATTGAGTAATTAATAACTTGACTTCATCATGCCCTTTAAGTATTTGTAGAGAGCAAATAAGACCATGGGTAATTGAGAATAAAGCATGTTGCTTTCACACATTGGGAGAGCTTAAGTGAAAATGAATCCCTGTAAACATTTTAATTTCATATTACAACACACACCCATACAGTCACACATTGGCATGCTAACTTTTGGACTTGTATTGCTTTGGATGAAGTTCTCCAGACCCAAGGATCTGAAAGCATATCAGAATTTTTTTTAAAAAAATTATCCAATTTATAATCTAAAAACAAAAAGAAAAATAACTGTGTTCACAGAACTAACCAAGGAGATTTTATCTATTCCATGCAAGTCTTTAATGGTTTTGGCCTCTTCCTACTCATTCTAGGTCACACTTCCTTTTCTGACACTTCCAGACTAAGCTGCTTGTTGGTGCATCATCTGAGGTGCTGCAAGGATACGAAGAATTCTTCCTTTTCATGGCTTGATCTCAGAGGCTAAATGATTTAACAGCATGGATAATGATGGCAGGTCACCTTTCTAAAGAGTCCTTTTGTGAAGACCACATTCAAGCACCTGCAATAAACCTTGAGATGTCAGTTCCAGCATGTAAGTTGGTATTCAAGTCTGTTCTTTTCAGTATTTTCTTTAAGCAGGAGGACAAAAAGAATGGGGGTGGGGAGTGAGATGAGGGGACTGAAAGGATGAAATGTATACCAGATAGTCTAGTTAATGAAATTGAGTCATTTTTAAATCTTACCTACAAGAGGTGCAGCCAGTCAAAGATAATAGAAATGGTTGAGAGTTGGGCGCTAAGAATACTTAAAAGGGACCACAGGCCAGGTCACTTCTTTTTGACCTTATGCTTTTACTTAGTTGGACAATAGTCACCTCAACTCAGCCCAGATGCACCTCAGATATGCAGCAGTTTTTATTCACATGTGCAAGACCTGAGAACAAAAGTGAGACCAATGGAGAGAGAGAAGCAGGCACCAGCAGGAGAGGCTGACCACGGAGCATCAGTGACAGACCAGCAAGCCACTGACTGCAATGGGACACAGAAGCCCTAGATATTAATGGGACATCTATGAGACATAGATGAGTGGACAACACAGAATACTGGAGAGTAGCAAGAAACCATTATAGACCTGAATTTTGTCCGACTATTCACTTAAAACTGCAAATTAAAGAAATTAACATCATAATCAACTAGAACTTTGTGTGTAATTTTATGTACAGTATTCCAGGGTTCACACACTCAGAAACAAACACAGCTATACCACCATCAGTTTGACTTTCTAGTAATGGAAAAAAACTTTTTTTTAATATAATTTTTATTTTGATCATAGTGGCTTACATATTGTTGACAATAATATTTTAGGTACATATTTACATAAAATCAGGGGGGATTCCCATCACCAAATTGTCCTCCCTACACCTCTGTTTTTGTTCTACCTCCCATATCCTCTTCCCTCACCCCCAGGGTTGCTAGAATATGTGGTGTCCTGTGTATCTAGCCTATTGCTTAGTAGTCTTGCACCTGTTTGGTCCTGGTGCCTCCCTTATTTCCCCCTCTAACTGGGGGGGCAGGACTAGCTAGTTCAAGTTACGTGGTTTTGTTTGAAGGAGAGAAAAGTAATAAACTGGGGTAAAAGTCTAATACGCCGAAAATAAGTGGAATTCTTCTAGAGGCTCTCATCATCGGTTTGAGAAACGAAGGAGAGAAAAAAGGTGAAACATTCCACCAGTACAAAAAGAAGTGTTTTTTTTTTTTTTTTTTTTTTTTTTTATAAAAAACTACCTTTGTTCCCATCCAAGAGGTGGCGTTCCTAGCACCATGATGGATAACTCCATCTATTCTGAGTTTTAGTTGCCTTTTCTATAAACTGGGGCTACTAATAATGCAACCCAACACATATGCAGGATGATAGTAATTACAAGTAATCGGGTCATGAACAGTGACTGTGAATTTCCAAGTACCAACTCTAGACAAGATTACATTCAGGCACAAAACATAATTGAACATTCACTCACCACAAGCAGTTGAATTGAGTATCCAATACAGAGTGGATTCTTTAGGACAGGTCTCTGAGATGTCATGACGAAAGGCACATGAAATTAGAAAGAACTAAAATCCTTTGACCCCTTTGAGAAGTTAAACTGATTATCAGTTAGCCTCACAAAGATTTAGAGAACATTGATTTTTCAAAAGGAAGATAGTAGGCTGGGCACTTTTAATCTACTTATTCAAATAGAATTTCAAACCTACAATCTAAATTCAGAGTTGAGTCAGGTAGACATTTCAAGTCCTTTGATTTGAACTGGTTTGGAATCATCCTTTTTACTAGTGATGGATTTGATCCTCTAGTCTATTTCTTTCTTATCTAAATGATGTCACTATGAACTACTGTGACAATTCAGTGAAGAAAAATGATCTTAAAATGCCAAGTCTTCTCTTGAGAGGGTTGGAATAAATAGTTACCCCCCTCCTTTCTTTATTTTGCAAGTCAATATAGGTGAAATTAGTTTCTCTGTAATGTCTGGACTTAAAAAATATATCCTATTTTTCTATGAATGACTACATATTTGTCTTTCTCCAGGTTTTGTGTTGAACAAAAGTCTTCAACTCTTCAGTGCTCAGTCAAAGGCCCTTCCCTGTCATATTGCAAACTAACCATTTCAAGGACTTTTCATGGAGTCGATCATTAACACTCAGGAAATGCCTAACCTATAAATTATCTTGGCTGCTTTAGATTTTTGTGGAAAAGGTACATTGAAAATTGTTCTTCTGTTTGTTGAATCACTTTAGCCTCCAACCACAATCATTTCCCTGTGGGTGCAAATAGAGCAAAAGAAGCCTATGGTGAGTTTCGCTTTCATTCTTCAGCAGGAACTGTTGTAATGTCAATCAGCCAAAGAGAACTTGTTGGTTGGCCAAGAAGCAGAAAACATTTTTGTCTTCTATTGATTTCTTGAGTGCTGGGGTTCTGGCCATAAGAGAGGAAACCACTTCTACTCTAGTGAAAACAGATTCTGTTTGCTCTGCAATCGGAAGTGGCAGGTTCCACAGAAGAGTGAGCCTTCAGGAATGCTTTCTCCAAAGTCTTCCCTGAAGAAGAGGGGGTTTCACAGATGAATTGCCACCTTCCTTTTTTATGCAAAAAGTTTCTTCAAAGAGGTTGAGTGTCATGCTCTGTCAAAACCTGCAGATTGATGTCTCAAACTATGTTTTTCACTGAGGTCAACTTCTCTGAGTTCCCAGTTCCTCCTCTCCAGTATAAAACACACTTGGCATGTGGTCAGCTCTGCCATTGCATGACATAAACATCATAAAGTTGTGACCTTACTGATCTCCAACTCTACTGGGTGTGGCTCCCATGCACAATGTGACCAGTGAAGAAAAGAACACACAAAAAATTGGTCCTCATCCTTGGCCATCTCATAGTAGGCCAAGAGGGATATATGGGAATGTGGGAATGTAGTGACATTTTCTGTCCCCAACTGCAGTAAATCTTTATTCCTCTCTTTGTTTCCTCTAATTAAATCTGTGACTTTTTTTTTTGGTGTTTTTGGGCCACACCCGGCATTGCTCAGGGGTCACTCCTGGCTGTCTGCTCAGACATAGCTCCTGGCAGGCACGGGGGACCATATGGGACACCGGGATTCGAACCAACCACCTTTGGTCCTGGATCGGCTGCTTGCAAGGCAAATACCGTTGTGCCATCTCTCCGGGCCCTAAATCTGTGACTTTTAAATAAAATCTATCTCATCTGCACAATATCAAAGAATTCCCATGTATATATCATCTCAGAGTTTTTCAAAAAATCCTTGAGAGTAGGTAGGTTTGATTTTGTATTAAACTAGTTTACTGACAAAGTAGCAGTATTATGAGGAGTTAGAAGAATTCGCTTGCCTGATTAACTGGGCTGGAGAAGAAGATGGAAAGTGAGGGTTCAGCCAGGAGGCACCTGAGCCTATACTTTCCCTGCTCACATTGTTATGCTCCTTCTCTGTCCCAGAGACCTTTGGACCTACTTAAACATAGTATTCTTTTCTGAAAGCTCTATCTGCCATTGTTCCACTAGAGAAGTAGACAGCCTCTAAAATTAACCACAAGAGACTGGTTTTGCACTTTGGGGGGCTGACTCAACAGGTTTGGGGTCAGTAAGGCAAATGGTCAGCAAAGGAAGATGATGAACATGTCATTGCTTCCATTTCATGGACTGGACTGAAATTTGGAGTCTAAATTTAGGCAACTAGGAACACTCGAAAGGGTTTCTTTCAGTCAATGGATTGAAATAGGTCTGGACTGTGTCTTCAAAGCTTCACTCAAAGTCATCTGTTCCTGGACTTAATTGCTTCTGTCTGTGAGCATCACAGCAGCAGTGCCTAGAATAGTATTTGGTTGAACCATTTGGAGATGTGCAGGGACAATAAGCCTTTTGCCTTCTTTTTATGACTCCTGGGAGAGAACATACCTTGTTGTCCATCCAATTGAAGCATATTGAATAGGGAATTTGGGGGAACTCTACTTTACTTGAGCCGAGTTGATGTTTCATCATAAATTAGTGGTGATAAAAACATACTGAAGTCCATCACTGATGTCTGCTTCTCTAGCATTTGTACTCACCTTCTGGTCATTGTAGAAGGATTGAGATCAGTGGAAAAGTGATTAGTTGTATAAGTTTGCTTTTAGTATTTGGATCTCAGCTTCCAAGGACAGAGCTTCTAAGACTATGAGCTCTTGTTTTGTTCATGTTGTCTCTTCAAGTGATTAGATGATGTCCATTGATATTAGGGAAGGTAATCTGCTTTATTCATTAGAGCAACTTAAATGTTAAAGCTTCCTATAACCAATCTCATAGAAGTACTAAGATAATGTGTGATCAGTTATCTGAATGTTTTGTGGAACACTTGATTGGCCATCACAGTAGATGTAGTTTATACAAGCATAGAAGAAAACCTCAGTGGGTTTCTAATTCTTCTTTTCTCAAGAAATTTGGGGTTCTCCTCTAGCTCTCACAGCTTACCCCAACTGTGTTATTTTTTATGTCCTGCCCAGAAACAAATATTTGAATTTTACTGCAGATGCAAATTACCTGAGACAGCTGCCTAGCTTCTGATACTCATGGAAAAATCCTACATGTCAGGAGTTCCAGATGGTGGTAGAGATTGCTATGGAGCATCTGACATCCTTGTTGCTAGCTCTGTTTGGTTCTACACAAGAATGCTGTATTCAGTGAAGCCAACACCTGTTGACTTTAACAGATGTGGCATCAAGGAGCTTATGTATGATTTTTAGTAGATTACAAGAAGAGCTGCATTTTTTCATGTTTGCTATCTGACTCTGAGGCTCTACTCATCAATTAGTGACATTTATTGCCCCACTTTTTAAATCTAGGTTGGTTTGGCAACTTACATGGGCAATTAAAAGCTGTGTTCTGCACTTAGAACATAGCTCATATAAGCCCAGATTACCTTGTCAGAGAACAAGAATACATGGAACATTAATGAGGCACTGCAGCTATGACCATTTTACACCAGCTATACAGCTAATGACAAATGCATTGATGAACCCAGTTTAAATAAAATAAAAAGGCATCAGCTAACATTCCCAATGACCAATATATTGTGAGACAAATAAATAAACGGTTATCATTTTAAGGCACTTTGGTTTTAGGTGATGTCTTATGAAATAAAAGCCAACTGATTCAGCTATCATTTCAAACATTTTTATTACTTCTTTTTTAAGAGTGAAAAATGAATAAAATGTTTCATATAAAATAATAATATACTTCTTTTCCATAGCATTTTTTTTTGCCACATCCAGGAGTGCTCAGAAATTATTCCTAGCTTTGCACTCAGAGATCATTATTAGCAATGCTTGGGGAACATATGGGATGCTGGGGATTGAACTTGGTCAACAGATGCAAGGCAAATGCTTTACCCACTGTGCTGTCTCTCCAGCCTGACTCTAGAATATTTTTTAATATAAGATAGCTCCTAAATTTTCCAGACTGGCATATGCATATAGAATAGTGTGTTAATTTAGTAGATTCTCAAATTTTGGCCTGAAGATTGGCTGATGTAAGTTATCAAGCTTTAAGCAACTTTTTTTTGGTAGCTCTTCCATGGATCCCTTGAGGATTTAAGGCACAAATTCTGACTACTTCTTGTTTTCTTTCTGTAAATGCAAGTTATAACAAGCCAAGTGGCCTGATCAGGTGATTATGGCACTCATTTCCTCCTGCATTCATAATCTACTACTGGATTTCTTGACCTCAGTGGGGTCACGGATTTGAAGAATTACAGAGCTATTTAGTGGAAATGAAAGAACAATTTCAGAGGAGACTCATGATTTGATGATGATGAATCATACCTTAAGAATTTGTGGCTACCTTTGAAGCACAAACCACAGGATGCATCTGATTTATCCAACATCTGCATTATTCCTGTGGTTCAGACTGAGTGTAACTGAAAATGAACTGTACCTACTCAGACCATTGAGAAAAAAAATGGGTATATAACCTAAATTATTCTGAAAAAAAATTATTTTTGTTTTTGGTCAATGCCCAACAGGGCTCAGGGATAACTACTGGCTCTGCGCTAAGATATTACTTTTTGTAGGCTTGGGGGACCATATGGGATGTCCATTACAGAACTTGCTGTATTATTTCTTCACCCCAATTATTCTGAATTTGTGGCCAACTCACATTCAAGATTAGTC
The DNA here is from genome assembly GCF_024139225.1 of Suncus etruscus. Classification (NCBI taxonomy): domain Eukaryota; kingdom Metazoa; phylum Chordata; class Mammalia; order Eulipotyphla; family Soricidae; genus Suncus; species Suncus etruscus. The sequence goes on from NC_064849.1 coordinate 23,838,034, forward strand.
TTCCTTAGTTTTGTAAATAGATTTTTTATTTTCATAAAACTATTGCTATCAGAGTTGAATACCCATTAGATTGTGACTTAATATCAAATGTGACTTAACTTCATTTAGGTACTTTAAAGATACTTTAGAATAGCTCTGTTTAATATGTGTTCTTATTGACCAATTAAGATGTCTGTTAGCTGACCTATAAGCATGGATTTTCGAATGTGTTGGGTTGACCCCAGTGAGATTGCTTTATATAGAGTGAAGAGAAGTGGATCCTAGAGTTTTCTCTATCAGCCTAATCCAGCTAATATATACTAGTCTGGTAGCTATTTAAGTATGATGCAAATAATAGTCATTTATTTTCTCTAGTGTCTAAAGTCTCTCATGGAGAAAGTCTGTAGGTTTTCAGAAACTATGTATCTGCTATACATAATTGGTAGAGAAACCTGGCGTCTTTAGGCTCTGGCAACCTGCATATTTTGAAAATACTTTTCTATTATGACTGAAAAATGATACCACTTTTGTATTGACAGATGAACCCATTTTGCCTCAAAAACATCTTTCTGCGGCAGTCCAGTTCTATTCTGTCAGAAGAGATATGTGCCCTTCTACAGGGTGACATTTTTTTTATAGCATTCATTCCACTTTATCAAACTTCCAAAGAAAATCAATCAATCAATGATTCAAAATTTCAGTAGCACATAGGGTCTGTTTCTAGTTCTGTGCTCAGAGAGATTTCTAGCAAGTGCTCAGGGACCACAGCCCCATGCAAATCAAATGCCTTATGCCCTGTACTATTTCTCCAGCTCAGAAAAAATTTAATCAAATGCCAACTTAAATAGATAATTATGTTATTAGTAGTGGTGTTCTTTCCAACAGTAATTATATTTATTATTATTATTATTTTCTGTCAACATGGTTTCTGTGCCAAGGTAGTGGCATAACAAATAAGTATTTTACTTGCCAAGGTGTTGGAATATGCTCCACAATGTAGATCACTGAAAAAATATGTTCTAGGGGCCTCATAAGGCAGGAGGCTGAGCCCTTAGTCACATCTCTGCACCTCAATAACTATATTTCTTGATTTTTGGACAAGATACAAAGTGAAAGGATCTATATTAGTCTTGTAATCTTGTAATCCTTACACAGCTCTGTGGGTTATTCACTTGGCTTACCCTATTTTAAGATAAGGAACTGAAATGCAAAGAAGTTCAGTGAATTGTGCTGCTGATCCTTGTGGTTGACCTTTTTCAAACCCTAGGATCATATATAATCTCCTGAGTACCACCAAAAGTGACCCCTGACCAGAACCCGAGCATCTCTGGGTATGGCCACCAAAGCCAAAACAAAAAAACCCAAAAGATAAAAAAAAAAACAACCCTCACAAATAAATAACTTACAGTCACTTAAAAATAGTATATAGAGCATTCAGATAGTTAAATGATCTAATTTATTTATTTATTTGTTTGTTTGTTTGTTTGGAGGAAATTTGTGGCCTCAACTAAAAGTGCTAGGGTTTATTCCTGGTGCTTATGAGATCACATATGGTCCCAGTAGTATAAATGGAGTTGGCCATAAGATAAGTGTTTTACTTCCTATATTACTTTTCTGACTCTTGGGTATAGTTTATTTTGTTTATTATTGTTTATTTTGGAGGCCACACCCAAAGATGCTCAATTCTTTCTCCTGGCTCTGGGCTCAGGGATCACTTTTGGCAGACTTGGGGATAATATGGATTTCTGAGGATTGAGCCTGGGTTGGCTGTGTGTAAGGCAAATGCCCTACCTACTGTACAATCATTCCACCACATCCCTCTAATCTTATATTACAAAAGTTTGCGTGACATATTCTTTATGCCCTGACAAAGCATACATTTAAAAATGTATGGTTTGGGGACAAAATCATGCTTTATCTACTCTTCTGAGGTCTTTTTTTGAGTTTTTCTCTACCCTTCAGAGATCCCAGACTTAAAAGTTTAATAAGAGACAAGCAAGTACATTTGTTTAAATATTGTATGTACATGGGGACACCTAAGGGAAAAAATATAGCAACTTAAAGAGGTGACAGGAGATTGAAACTTAAATATCAGCTTCAGAGGAAAGAAAAGTGGGGAGGTAAGTTTCTTAGGGGACAGTATATGCTTTTAAGGAAAGATGACAGGCTAATAGAAGAACAGATGGAAGGTATGCCTTATCATTATAGAACTGACTTCCTGGCTGGAGGAAAGCTAAGAGTCAATGGCTTTTCCAGCCAAAATCCATTGGTGACATTACCTTATATAAACCTGAGAAAATTCCACATGCCAGGGGAGCTGGGAAAAACTCATTTCCTGAAGTGTCCAGTGACCGTGCTGACTGCAGCTGCCCCCGAGATCCTCTGAAAAAAGAGAAGGGTGCTCTGGGTCCTCTTGGATGACTCACTGCACACTTGCTTGCTGGGTGTTTCACATGCCTGCTGCTGCAGGAACAGGAAGGCCCTTATTGTGCTCAATTGTTTTCCTGAATGCTTTTCTCAACAACAGCAAAAGGAAACATGACTGTTTGGCTTCAGGCCATCCAGACTGCTTGGTACTAGTAAGTGCTTAGAATGTAAAAGCTGGACTCCGAAGACTGCAAAGAAGCCTGGCCACAGAGATTTCGATCTGGGGTTCTCCATCTTCCTCCATAAATATTCCAGGGTGATTTAAGACAGGGCAGACTCCCTTTACTCCCTGTAGCACTCCACCCACTCAAGTCTGCCCATTTGTTTCATGGGTTCATTTCTTGTAAGTACAAGGAAGGGATAGCAAAGACTTGATACTTCCTGTTATGGAGCCACTAGAAAAGTGAATATAAAAGTGAGTATACCTGCTAGCTACCTACACTTTGGATCTCATTGCTCCAGAGACTCTAAGCAGGAGAAGTGTGGTCTAGGAAAAGGAGGAGGGGAACACCAAATTCACAGGTACCACATATACTCTTCTAAGCATGACAAGGGTACCTGGAGCTTTTCAGCCTCTGGGTGGAATCCACATTTTTCCAAATGTGAATGACAGTCTTCCTGTCATTCAGACTCCAAAATATCCTTCCACCCCCAAAGTATTCCTACATCATTAATGGGGGTATTCTCTATCACTGATAGTATCGTTGGGAATATAGGAATCTTCCCCACAAATGGGAATATTTATCTCCATCATTAAAAGAAGTGTTTTCATCACTTTACATTGAGAGTGGTCTCTTTGGCATTAGAAGGGGTATCCCCTTGACTGACAGGTATATCTTTCAAGTGTTTGGCTATTTTAGCTTCAATTCCTGTGAAGGTTACTCCATTGGTCTCAGGGGCCAAGTTATCTATAATTTATTGTGGAATAAAGACTGGGGCTAGAGAAACAGTAAAAGATTGAAGGCATTTGCCTTGAATATGGTCAGGATCAATACCAGGTACCACATATGTTCTTTTAATCATCATCAGGAGTGATCCCTGAGCAGAGTCCCAGGATTAAGTCATGATTAGTTCCAGAGATGACCTCCAAATTAAAGGAAACAAACATACAAAAAATAAATTCTATCGATTAAGTGATAAGAATGTTATTTTCCTGAACTTGGCCATGGTCTGTGCCCTGCAGAATCCTCCCTGGATTCCCAGTCTGTCTGCATCTCCACTGTGGTTGCAGAATATCTTCTACCTCAGTTCACTCTACACAGAGTCTTAAGCTGGAGACTAAAGAGGGAAGTAAGAAAGTGAAAGTCATGGTAAGAGCAACTTTTACACTGTTTCTTCTTGTCTTTCAGTCCCTGTTTCTTTCTACCATTGGGTTTCCTGACATTGGCTCTAATCGTTCACCCCTTAATCACTTTTAAACAGCTCCATACAGATCACCTCTTGGATTAAATGGGGGAAGGCTTTCTAGAGCATATTCTGTATCCTAAAATTTTGCCCAAAAGTATCCTATGGATCAAGTAGGCAACTGGATTAAAGAATAGCACAGTAGAGCAGTGATTTTGCTATGTATGCAGCTGATTGTAGTTCAATCCCCAGCACTCTTTATGGTTCCACAGCCTGGCCAGGAATAATCTCTGAGTGCAGAACCAGAAGTAAGCCCTTTGCACCACTGTTGCTACTCAGAGACATAATGTACCATTGCATTTATGGCCCTGCAAAGATTCTCAATGTATAGGGTCAGATTAGATTTTCCTCTGCTTCACTATTCATTTCTAGTCCTGAAGGAAGAACTATTGACAGATATATACCCTCCCATTGTGTAGATTTTTCCCAGATTGCAATTCACCGAATTGGAGACAGGTGAGACTGAGCTTTAGCCAGGGCCAAACTGAGCATTACGAGCCTTGCTACTGTGAGTGAGAAGCTGACTCATGTTAAACATGACAGAGGGGAAGTGTAAGTCCACTGAACCCCAATGGAAATAGCGATAGTTCTGACTACTGCATGACAGGCTCCAGATGAACAACAGTGGGACCTCATGCTGCACCTTTCCTTATGTTTTGAGCCAAGCTAAGTGATGAAAGTCAAGGCTTTTCATGATAACAGTCAAGCTTGCACAATTTAGGGTACCTCTGTTTAGTCCTTTTTTTCCCCCAAGGTAGTAAACAAATGACAAACAAAATTGAACTAGTCAAATGCCAACAGCAACTTTCATCCTCCATCACACTCTTAAATACTATCATCTTATTTGTATGCACATCTTACTGCAGTGAGTTATCATTATACATAAGTGTCTGGTTCATTTGCTTGGGGTCAGAGTTCCCACCCTTATTAAAGAGTCCATGCCCTAGGGGCCAGAGGATGAAAGAGGAAGTTCTTGCCAACAGAATCAATACATACTCATACTTATTTAAACATATTCAGAAAGCATCTCACCTCTACACTTCCTTTTATTTTTTTAAATAAATATCTTCTACAATAAAACCTCCTAGAAATATAATTTCATGAAATCTTGTAAGAAAAAAAATCTTATCTATAAAAATTCCTGATTTTTTTCCCATTACACAAGAGGGATCATCAGAACACATGGCACAGGAATAAATGGACAACATTCAACCAGAAGGAACGTGACAAGTCAGTGTATAAGAAACATTATGTTCTCATTTCCTTCCCCTTTATGTTATTTTTTTTTTTTTTAGCAGATCCAGGAAAGGCAAGAAGGATATAAAGTACTGGGTGCAGGGAGGAGGAAAGAGATTGCCAAGGAGACAGCTAGATTATGGCATGCTGAGCTAGAGCAAGATGATTGGTATTCACCTAGACAGAGAAGAAGGGAAGCAAACATATTCTTTAGAAGAGAAGGAAGAGGGCAGGCTTTTTGAGATATCTAAGTAAAATCTCCACTAGACAGGCACATAAATGTGTCTGGAACTCAGAGATGTCTGGGCTGGAGTCATAATTTTGGATTAAGAGAATTGAAGCTATGAGTATGCAAGAAATTGTTGGAGACAGTTGAGTGAGAGCAGCTGAGAGGGCTCCAGGATTAACAGGCAAATTTCAGGAGGCAGGGAGAGGTCCCAGAGAATCAAATCTGATTCACAGTTAGTTCAGATCAGATGCGCTCAAACCTGTATGACCTGGATGTCACCTTGGATAAAGCTTGGATGTCACTAGAAGCACACAAATCCATGTCACTCAGAATGACACTAGACACAGGCTTGTTTGCAGTTGGTTATAACCTAGATTTTGAAATTTATGGGTATCTGGCCACATCCTGAGTCATGCAGTTTTGACCCAAGTCACTCATGCTAGGTCACATAAGATGAGACACTCTTATTTGTGAACTTACTATTTAGTGCTGAGAGCCAACAGGGCAGCACCTGAAATTATTGGGAGATTCAATAGTGCTTGGGATAAACTTTAGGGTCTCATATATTCTACACATGTGTCCTACCACTGGTGCTCTCTCCCAATGCGAACTATTTTATTATATTTTATTTTAGTACTGTCTTTCTTTGTGGTTTATGGGCTCAAATTCAGGGTCTAGATCAAGCAAGGTAAGTGCTCTGTTTGAATTACAACCCTGGTTACATAATTTTATTAAAATTAATTTTCTCAAGACAGAAGGTGGCTTAAAGGAATAGTGCATATGCTTTGTATGTTAGAGATCCAAATTAGTTCCGGGGCCAGAGAGATAGTATGAAGGTAAGGCATTTGCCTTGCATGCAGAAGGACCGTGGTTCGAATCTAGGCATCCCATATGTTCCTGAGCCTGCCAGGGGCGATTTCTGAGCATAGAGTCAGGAGTAACCCCTGAGTGCTGCCGGGTGTGACCCAAAACAAAACAAAAAAATCAAATTAGTTCCCTGGTATTGATTGGTCCCCAAAGAACTACCAAAGTAACCCCTAAACCCTTTGGAAACCTTGTATAGCCCAATCCAAATGTATCATATTTTTATACCAAACCAAGGAGGAAGTCATGAAAAGCGTTGTGATTCTCCATCCCTTTCTCCACCTTTATTGTAATATAATTCAAGTGTAAATATAAAAATTGAAGGGTACGCTATGATGTCATAGTATATATAGACATGTGAGAAGATCATCCTCTTCCTGAATTTCTTGAACACATCCGTTATCTCAGCTTTTTACTTTCTAGTTTAGTGAAACCAATTCAAATCCACTTTCACGGCAAATTTCAGTGTTGTCAAGTCTGTTGCATTTTATCTTAGATCATTTTATATTAGATCATCTGATCATTGGTCAGAGAAGGTAAAGTTTTCACACTCTACCTAGATTTCCCTATTTCTCCTGCCACCTAATTTCTGGCGACTATTTTCTCATTCTCCTTTTTTATCAATTAAATTAAAAAAATTTTTTTTGTACATCTAAGGGGTCTCACTTGGGATCTGTTTGTGTTCCCTCTTAAGGATACGGAAATTGAAGTTCTAAGTATACAATACCTGGTGAATGCATCCATTGTGTGGGACTCTAGGTCATTACAGCAACAGCAACAACAAAAGAAAAGGGAAGGAGGAAAAAATCTTTGCTTTAAAATAGGGGAAGGGAAAAAGAAGTATGATTAGAGAGCAAGCAGGCTGATGAGATTGCAAGAGGGAGCTCAGAGAGTAGGGAGTATGGTGTGTGTGTGTGTGTGTGTGTGTGTGTGTGTGTTAATTTTATATGTAGTTTCTGAGAAAGTTAAAAGAGAAAGGAAGTTGAAATCCACATTTGAGAAAGAAAAGTAATTTGAGGGCATTGTTCCAGACCCAAATATTCTCTATCTCTCTAATCTTTCTCAGATTAATTGAATCACATGAGGGCTTGCCATCTTGCCAACACATCTACCTGATACCCACTGTCACCTACCTAAGTTAGAAATGGCGGGTCTCTCTCATACCTAAGTTAGAAATGACAGGTATCTTTCTATTCCTTAACTCCCCCTGAGCTCTTCCTCTTCTATTCATCTTGTTTTGTTGGAACTCCAAAATATTTATTTAATAAACTGGTGTTTTGAGTGTGAGATTGAGAGTGAGACACACGCATACATATTTTGAATTCTTCAAAGTTTTCAGCTCAGATAAAATATTTTCTTTGCTACTTTACAGAGATGGTAGAACTGGAACGCGAACTCTGGTGTCATCTGCATAGGAGAACAGTAAAAAGAGGCATCTCCAAGAAAATCTTGATGGAACATTCATTCATGGCAAGTTCAATGAATATTTTTAAATTTGTCATTTTACATGTCTTATCTTTTCATCTTCTCAATTTTTATATAACAGCATGAGAATTTATTTTTAGAAATGCAGAATAGCAATTTTGTTTGTTGATTTATTTGTTTTGGTTTTTGAGTCTCACCCTGTGGCGCTCAGGGGTTGCTCCTGGCTCTGTGCTCAGAAATTGCTCCTGGCAGGTATGGGGGATCATATGGGATGCTGGGATTCGAACCACTGTCCATCCTAGATTGGCTGCATGCAAGGCAAATGGCCTACCACTTACTATCTCTCCAGCGCCCAGAATAGCAATTTGCTTTAATTTATTTAGAATTAAATAAAAGCACAAGTATATAATTTTAAGGACACTTCCTGTATTTGTACTCTGCAATTTTTCTTGTGTTTCCCTTGAGATTTGATACTCCTAGAATTTTTGAGACTGGCCAGTTTCTGCGTTGGGGAATGTAGAAAATGAGTGTCCCTCTGTAGTATAAGAGGAAAAACATGGATATCTTGAGCTTTGGCTTTAGTAGACAATGTGGATGGACTCTGTGTGACCTCAAGTCTTTTGCTTACCCTTGTTAGAGTGGTGTTTTACAGGTTCCTCCACTTTCTGAAAGTAGAATGTTCCTGCTTGATGGATTGACTACTTTTTAGATCTGGGAACTTTAAAGTTTTGTTCCAGAAAAATTAGTGGTAATAGTGTTTCCAATTCCCCAAATAACCTACCACATCCTATCAAATAAGATGATCACACTGATTACTTGAATAGTGAGGGAAACCTGTGAGGGAAATCTTGGGAAAAAGAGAAATTTTACTACCTTTATATGACTTTTTATGTGAATATAGTGAAGTAAGATGAAAAACTTAGCTCAAACCAGTTTATAGTATGTGCTCAATGCATGCGTGTTTTCTGTGTATTCCTTCTATCTTCAATACTGGCACATTTATTGTGTAACTTAGAATTATTTCATCATTTAGACATAATACAGATCTATACCTGTCACTACATTATCTTGCTTTTTTCAATTGGTCCATGCTTTCTCAACAATAAATTTGATAAACCAAATATGGAATGATATATTTTACCTTTCAGGTATATTTATGCATAGCCACCTATAATATATTATCAGCAAGTAAGTGGACAGATTGGGCATATACTTTCAACTAATTTTTATTTCAGTTCTGCCATTTGTCAGTGGCAATAATGACAGCATTTGTTCTTGCCTAAGAAATTAATCAGAAATAAAAAATATCTATAAATTTCCCAAGGTATTCACAGTGGAGACCAGAGGTTATGTACTTTTGGTGTATCCCCAACAATTGTCCTGATGAGAGGCTATTTGGCTAACCAGTAGTAAATCAGCTCTGTCCAGGACAAATTATGATTCCTGGTTATACAGATGGGTACTTAGGTTGTCTTAATCTTGAAGTCATCATCCCAAACAAAGTACTTTCTACTAGAGAATCAGCAACTGGAATGTTAATTGAATTGTTATTACTCCATGCAGCATGCTTTTGACAGGTGGACTCTCTAGGCAAGGATACTATGGCAATATGTTGACAAGGTGAAGTCTATTATGTTGAAGACAAGACTGAAACCCAATTATTTACAAGTTTGTAACCATGGTGCTAAAATAAAGAAATTATCTAATAGAAAAGACAAGACACAAAACATAGCTAGGGAGAACTTATAAAATCTTTTTAAATCATGTAACTTTCAGTGTCATGAGGTTACCAGGCTTAGTACTGTTGACCCATGTCACATGCCTTTATCTCCAAGGCTCGTAGGTTCTTCTCTAGGTCTTAAGTAATATAATAGCAGTATAAAAATTTAAAGATAATATAATTGGTTTTTACTCCAATTGGACTTAATATTATTTACATTATAGTCAATAGACACATTTCTATTGAATATAAATTACTTTATTTTAAAGACCAGGTATCACATAGTTGACATAGTTGATCATAATACATTTGCTTCCAGATAATTGGGAGTGAAATTGTTAAAAAAAAAAAAAAGACAAAAGAAAAGAAATAAAAAAAAAGAGTCCAGAGAAAATTTGTGAAATTATATTGTATCTCACATGAGGCCATTACATCATTGTCAGAAGGTTTAGTAAGCTTTTGTTGCTAGTTGAACATTAGGTGACTTCAAATAGGCGTTGGTGTCTAAATTGGTGTGTTCTTGGGGGATGAGAGTTTTTTTTTTTTGTTTGTTTGTTTAGAATAGATAAAATGTAGCTATGTGCCAATTTTCTTTCTTTTTTTTTTTTGGGAATGTTTTTTTTTATATATATATTTTTTATTTTGATCATAGTGGTTTACATGTTGACAATAATATTTTAGTTAAATATTTACATGACATCAGGGGGGAGTCCCATCACCATATTGTCTTCCCTTCACCTCTGTTTATGTCGTATCTCCCATATCCACTTCCTTCACCCCCAGGGCTGCTAGAATATGTGGTCCGGGATGAGAGTTTTTTAAGGATTGGTGTTGTCACACGCTACGCTGTCTAGGAATTCCCAGCATTATTGCTGATACTGTGGCTTTTGTGGGGTGTGGTTTCTGTTGACAGAACTTCTAGAAATACAAGAGGCAGAAGTTGGGTGGGGTGTGGGTGTGGGGAAGGTGCCCACACTCATTCCAAAAAAAAAATCCTGGTAATGTCATCCTAAATACCAGAATCCCTGGAATTTTGACTCCTGTTTTTGTAGAGAGCTGTTGATGAGTGGTGAAACAGGGTCATTGGTGAAGAGCTAATTGTGAGTAATGGGTGCAGTAGGTATGGTTTTGGCAGAATGGGGACTTGCCCCCATCCAATATTGACACTTTCAACTGTGTAGCCTCTATACCCATACATTTTTATGGCTTGGTTTACATCTCTGCCAGTAGGCACATTTCTTTGCAATCAAGTAGTGTATGTATGAATTATGAGAATTACAAATATAGCAATATAGTAATATTAGAATATAGATACCTCCTAATTTGTAGATACCCAGTGAGCATGTATTCTTCCTCAACTAATAAATTTTATTTTTATTAATATCTTTATTTAAACACATTTATTACAAATATGATTGTACTAGGGGTTCAGTCATGTAAAGAACATCCCCCTTTACCAGAGCAACATTCCCATCACCAATGTCCTGAATCTCTCTCCTCCCCACCCCACCCCCACCTGTACTCTAGAAGGCTTTCTACTTCCCTCATTCATGCACTTTGTTATGTTAGTTCTCAATGTAGTTATTTCTCTAACTGCACTCATCACTCTGTGGTGAGTTTCATTAATTTTTGTAAAAAGGATCTGACTTTTCTGGGCTATCTTTTGCCTAACAACAGGGTTTTCTGGCATTGGTGAAGAACCTAGTAATCACTTTTAGCAATTATATCATGCACATTTTGTTCACAAGGATATTAGGAAGAGAGCAGATTGTGAAAATCAATGGAAACTCATACTATGTTTTTTATTGACTATCAAGCTTTAGGAAAGTCACTTTATTTCCTAATTAGGAATTTAATTATTTTGTCTAGTTTTTTGTTTGTTCATTGTTTTTATGGCACTCTAGTTGGTTCTCCTGGCTTGGTGCTCAGGGATCACTCTGGTAGACTAAGTGATGATGCAAGCTAGGATGGTACCATGCAAAGCAAATGCCCTAGTTGCTGCATCATTGCTCTTGCCCTGTTGTCTAGTTTTGGCATGAATCACATAAAATAATTTTTCCCTAACATATTAACTGTCAGGAAGTTATAAATATAATTAAAATATATGCTACAGGAATGTATAAATTTTGTTTGTTTGTTTGAGGTCATATATGGTGGTGCCCGGGAGTACCCAGTAGTATTTAGTGAATCTTGCAATGCAGAGAATTAAAACTGGTTCCAGCCATTTGAGCTATCTCCTCAGTACCAGGGTGTGATTGCTTTTACTTAACTGTAGTGTTAAATAATTAACGATGGAGCTGGATGGAGAAGGATGGATGAAGGGATTTTTCTCTGCCATCCCAGGCCACGTGGCTCTGCAATCCCCATTCAGTTGGCGGGTCCCAGGTTTAGGTGAACGGCGGAATCAGACTCATCCAGAGACAGGCATCAGGAAGCATCAGCTTTATTCATGCCCTATCCACCACATGTGTGGCCTATATCCTAACCTTTTAAGCATTCAGCCATTCTTAGCTAGCCCTGCATCTTAACTCCTGTCAGCCATCTTCCCTTTGGCCTCCATGCTGGCAAAAGACCAAAAAGGCAAAAAGGGGCCTAATCGCCTGGGTCAAAGGCCTTATCTACCTTTTCCAAGACCCCTCCCAGGAAATGGGCAGGGTCTTACAGGTAAAGTCAAGTTACCTAGGAAGAATGGAGGGATGAGGCTTCACTTAACATCTTTAACATCTATACAAGGACACTTAATAAACATTAGTTCAACAAAAGAATGATATTAACTAAAAGAATGGTGGATGGTTCTAATTGCTATTGTGAATTTATTTTGACACTGAATCAATTTGGTGTTTTAAGTAGGTTACCCTCCACCTCTCCTATTATAAGCCATAAACTAAAAAGTGAAAAGGGAGTTGAGTCAGAACACTTACACAATACTTTCATTATTTAATTATCATTTGAAATTCTCTCTTGTTTATCCTTCCTTCACCTAGCATCTATTATCTGTGATTAAATTGTGAGTCTTGGGGCCAGAGAGATAGCACAGCAGTAGGGCATTTGTCTTGCATTTGGCTGACCAAGGAGGGACCCAGTTTGATTCCTGGCATCCCCTCAGGTCCCCCAGCCTGCCAGGAGCGATCTCTGAGTGCAGAAGCCAGGAGTAACTCTCAGCACCACTGGGTGTGGCCCCGAAACCAACAAATCAATCAATAGATAAAGTTTTTTTTTTTTTTTTTTAATTGTGAGTTTCTTGTCCGGCTTCTCATCTGTGAATACATCAGAAAGAAGAATCTTGTGTTTTACAAAACCTGAATTTACTTTTTGAAAAACAAGTTCTAGCAATGCAAGTGTACATTACCATGTAAGAGCCTCTTCTGGAAAAGCGGTTTGTTTAATATTGTCTATGGCTCTCAATTTTACTGGACAGACAAAAATGTGCTCAGGTGGGAAGCATGAGTCTTGGTCTTGCATATGACTTTTTGATGACTTAATTTTTTTAATCACTAAATTTCATATCTATTTGCAGATGCATACTACTGACATGGCAGACATTTCACCTTTAACAATTTGGAGCTTTCTGCATTCTCTCTTTATATGGCAACAGGTATTGGAATGAGAGTGGCCAGTTTACTAGAAAGCTTTTTACTAGATTTTCTTCTGAGAGTTTCTTTCAAGGACTGTTGATTATCTATAGATATGATGGTCTTGGTTTTGTTTTATATTGACCTTCTGACTTTTTGGAATCTACTGATTAACAGTCAGAGGTCCTTTCCAGGGTCAGTCAATTTGGAACCAGCCTATGGAACTTTGCCCAAGAAGTACAACAGCTAAGACCTGTGCCTCTTTCATGTATATGATGTTTGTGGATACATCTATTTTATGTGTGTCTATATATGTTCTTGTGTGTATATCTATGTCTGCATGTATGCTAATTTGTCAACATTTGAATGTGTTCATGTGCATTTCTTTCTCAATCTCTTTTCTCTCTCTCTCTTTCCTCTGAGATCCACAGAACATTATGCTTTTTTTTAGTCTCTTGGTTGTTAATTTATATTCAGAGGCACACCTGTATAATGATACCTGACCCAGAGACAGTACCATTGCCACTTAATGGATTTCTATTCTTGGACTTATGCTGTGTCCTGTAAGCACTTGGACTATGAAAGTACTCTTACCTTGAATTTCAGGTGGCTGCCATATTCCCTGGAGCCAGGGGCATTAGGCCAGCCTTACTTTTGCTTGTATGGGAGAAGAGTTGGGAATTTCCATGAAGCAAAACATTGTCTGAAAAAAATGCAGTTTTTGCTCAAAAATGAGAGATTAGTAACCAAGCAAGATACAACCTGGGGTCTGAGTGTATAGTGGCACATGAATGAGCAAATCACTCAGAAAGTTACCACTGTTAATCATTGACAAAGGAAAAGTATTTCTCTGTCCTAGTAGCAAAACCTGCTTCACCTGGCACTTTATGACCTTCAAGGATGAGTTCAAAGATGCCTCTGTTTCTGGGGTCCTCTGCCTGCCGATATGTCTCAACTATAATCTTTAACTGCTCCAACTAAGTTCTAAACTACAAAATGCTGGTAGAAAATGGAGCTGCCTCCCTATAGCCAGAAATTATCTTCTCAGGGTTGTATGGCTGAGTCACTTTTGTATGTTTATGCTCCCTCAGCTGACCACGTGAAGGCTGTTGGGATGTTTTGTTCTTTTCTGTTCCCTTCATAATCTTTTTCCAATGGCAAACATCCAAAAGGGTGAAAGGTATCAAGTATGGAATTAAACAATGTGCAGTCTGGTAGTTAAACTGGTGATTTTTTAACACAACAAAAAGGTTCTCTCTCTCTCCCCCCCCTTTTTCTCTCGGTCTTTCTCTCTCCTTTTTCACTTGATAGTGGGGTTAATAAGTCTTTTTCCAATCTTATTTTTTCCAAATTTATCTTCCTTGTTGCTGGAATATTTGTCTCTGGAGTAGCAGACTCAACGTTGAGCCTCATGAAGCTGATGTCTCATCTTACAAAAAACCAACCTTACCTTGTCAGTCTGATGCCTTCACAGAATGGTTTTCAAATGTTGGAAAAAATTTCTTTCAGGTGAGAAAGTCTTTCTGACCTGCTCACATTTGGAGGGAAAACAGGAAGTAGACACAGGATTTGGAGAATGTAGTGGTAATGCTGACATTGTAAGGAATTTTGAACTGGCACTTGTGGCATTGGCCTGTAGATTTCTGTCTCTAGTTATCTGGGAGAAGCTTTATAGTTTTAAAAGTGTATGTGTGTACATACATATGTATATGTATATTTTTAAAATTTGTTTGAGTCTCGCAGCAACCTAGTGAAATACTGCCTGGCATTTTTCTTTTTTAAACAAAGAAATTATATCTAAGTTATTTGCCCAAGGTCAAATAAATGGTAAATGTTAGACCTAGAATATCAATTTAATTTTTCTGAATTATAAGACCATGGAGGCACACTTATACAAGGAATAAGAACATCTAAGTTCGTTTCTTCAGTCATGATTTTATTGGAAAAACTTAATGCAAGTGGGTGCGTGTTTTGTTAAGTTGAAGAGCCTTGAACTTCTAATTGATTGGCTTATGTGCGCACCTGTTGATTTTTACCTTGTAAGCATAGAAGAAGTATTACTGTGAGAAGTATTGCTCATTGGTTCTGATGGCAAATCACTGAGTTTTCTATCACCTAAGTGACTCGAAGATGGGAAAACTGTATCTCGTCTATGACAGAATACTTTGTGCCTGTCTCCCTCCCTGATGCCAGTTTCTACCGAAATCTCTGACATCTTCTTAGTTCTAATCCTCTCTAAGACCAGTGTGATCATATTACTCTTTGATTCTGTAAATTTTCCCACACCCTTCCAACAAATTCTCTGATTTCTTTAAGCAGACTTTAGTTACTTAATTCCCAAAGTACCTAACTTGTATGGGAATTTTGAAAGAAATTAAAGAGGTAACAGGGTTTTACTTGTGGTAGATTTCACAATGACCAGATACAAATTTTTTGTTTCTTTTGACCAGATACAAATTATTTGTTTCTTGTTATCATTTCCATGGAAGGTATGTGCTTCCCACTCTATTAGCATTGGACTAGACCACACTCACCAACTTTGTCATCATAGTGGGCAGAGTTCAGCCCTACCCTGATTTTGGGTTTATATTGTAATTAGCTTTGGCTAATGAGATATTAACAGTATAAATTAACACAGGATAGAAATGCTCTGCCACAATAGATCCTTGTAATTCTGTCAATTCTCGTGAATAATGGCCTGGATTATTACCCAGGTTCTGTGAAGAAAATGAGTATAGAACTCAGCATAGAACTACTAAGCTACCTACATGACTTGTCCTAGCAAAGATCAGTAGATTTCCCCTCACAGTCCATCCACCGCCTTTTGTCTCAATAAATATTTTTTTGTTGTGTGCCACAGAAATTTTGTAGTTACTCACTATGTAGCATTTTTTAAAAATGGAAAATTTTGCTAAGAAGTGCTGTATTGACTGCAAGAAAACTCTAAAATATTTGGGACAAGGTGTTAGGTATAGGTTAGAAAAAATGTTGAAGAAACATTATCAAGCTTGAAGAAATAATGATATATGTAACCATGAAGCATTTGGGTGAATAGAAATATAACCACTGGGCCCAGAGAGATAGCACATCGGTGTTTGCCTTGCAAGCAGCCGATCCAGGACCAAAGGTGGTTGGTTCGAATCCCGGTGTCCCATATGGTCCCCCGTGCCTGCCAGGAGCTATTTCTGAGCAGACAGCCAGGAGTAACCCCTGAGCAACGCCAGGTGTGACCCAAAAACCAAAAAAAAAAAAAAAAAAAAAAAGAAATATAACCACTGAGCCTGCTGTGACTAGATGGTCTCTATTAGTAGGGAGAAGTATGAGATGGCTTCTTTTAGTTACAGAGGGTTAGTTTAAAAGATAACTGGGTGAAAATCTGGGGCCAAAGATATGACACAGCGGTAGAGTGTTTGCCTTGCATGCTGCTGACCCTGGAGTGACCTGATTTGATTCCCAGCATCCTGTAGCCTGCCAGGAATGATTTCTGAGAACAGAGCCAGAATAACCCCCGAGCATTGCCTGGCATGCTGGGAACAGGGGTGGAGGGAGGACAACATTGGTGGTGGGAATGCCCCTGATTCAATGTCACTATGTACCTAAAAAATTACTGTGAAAGATTTGTAATCCACTTTGGTCAAAATAAAAATTAAACAACAACAACAACAACAACAACAACAACAAAAACCAACCAACCTACCAATCATTCAATCAATCAATCAATCAATCAATCAAGTTTTAAAAAATAACTTGGTGGCTTGAAATAGAACTTTGAGGGATTATAGGAAAATTAAGTCAGCAAGACTTTAGAGAAAAAATTTCTTACAACATTTTTAAATGAAGACATGGCTTGAAAGAATACATAAAGTTCAGGTGATCCAGCAAGACAAGATCATGTATTCTTTTGTGGCATAAAAGCCATAACTTGGTTTTATATTTGTATGCATATTTTCTTAATGCTGAAGTTATTAATAAATGCCTACTGTTAGAAAATAAGAAAAGCCACTTCAAATGCATTTGGAGGTAAACTTACTTTTCAGGCCACTTAATGGATTAATTATTGAACTATATAGTATTGGTTCATCTTAGGGACCTGAAATATATTGTTCCAAGCACAGCCTGATTCTGAGATGTTGATACTCAAATATCCCAAATCTCTTTTAATGATTGTTTGACATGCTCCAGGAAAATTTTCCCTCTTATATTAGAATAAAAAATGATCATTTATTTGAATATTTTACTGAAATATAATGCTTGAGTAAGTAGCATTTTTTATGATTCCCCAAAGTCTTTGCTCCACAATTTTAAAGGTTAAAAACAAAATTCAGGCTATAATACTTTGAAAAATCCCTGGAACAAAACCATATATATAGCAGCTGGATCTGAGAATACTTAATATTCCAGTGCCAGTAGTTAGGTTTGTAGAGAGAAGCAGACCTTAAAATTAATAGTGAGTGTAACTTTAAAATGTGCCAGAAGAGTTGACATACAAGTATAGTCAATGATAATTCATTTAAACTTAAAAGATTTAAACAAAGAAGAACTTTTCCTTTTATATACTCAAAATGTCTGAGTAAGGAAAACCTAGGCATCCATGATGTGGAAAATATGCCCTGAGATAATACATAATAAATAGAAATTATAATATAGTGGCATGCAAATTAAAATGAAATGTCAGATACTTCACTTCATTGCCAAGAATGAATTGAGGTTATTATTGCCACTACTGAACTATGAACACATGAAGTTTACAATAATAAAGGCAAAGATCAGGGATGCAGGAAGACATTCACAAGGCATATGATAAATATCAGGAAACAAATTCAGAGCAGGAAATTCAGAATTAAAGACAGATGAAATAATAACTCTCAGAGTGAGATCTTTCCTGAAGAAATAACCTAGAGAGTCAACGAAGGCCAAGAATGAAAGCTGGCTAAAATGGATCAATTGTATGTTGAATATTCTTTAGCCTTATTCATAACTTTATAGTCTTAAGCCAGGACAATTTACAGAGTTAAAAATAGGATCAGTGATTAGGGAAACAACTCAAAAGACTGCACATGCTTCGCATATGTGAGCCCTGGGTTTGATCTTTAAACACTGCAGAATGTACCCTCCCCCCTCGTACTAAGTTGTTAAAAAATAAAAGTACGCATTTTAAAAATGAAAGAGTTTATTTGTACTTCTGTACTTTTTTTCTAGCAATAAAAATAGAAAGTAGAACTGGAGAGATAGTACAAAGGTTAAGGTACTTGTCTAGCATGTGACTGTGGCTGCATTAGTGGTACAAATCCTAGCATGGCACACAGTAACTCATTCAAGTATCACCAGAACAGTGCCCTGACTACTTAGTTAAGAGTGTCTTTAGCACAGAGCCAGGTGTGGCCCCCAAATACTTCTAGGTGCACTCAGGGATAACTCCTAGAGAGCTTTGGGAGCCATATGTAGTGTTGGGGATCAAATCGGGGTTGGCCATGTGCAAGACGAATACCCCACTTGTATTATTTCTCTAGTCCCTGACTGCTCATTTCTATCAGTTCTATCTTTACTTTTTTTTTATTATTAAGGGTGTTAGCATTAAATTTTGTAAAAGTAATAAAGTCTGTTGTACTTCGTTTTTGTATTAGCTTGATTATACAAGTGTAAAACTAATGCATGCAAATAATGAGTTTATAATAAGTCCCTGTTGAACTAGAGATTATGATAGTTATTTGTTTCATTAGATGAAAAAGCCTATTTGCTTTGGGGAATCATAAAAAATGGTACTTACCTCAAGCATTATATTTAAGTAAAACATTCAAATAAATATCATTTGTTTTTATTCTAAAATAACAGGGACAATTTTCTTTTTTTCCTGTTTTTTTTTTTTTTTTTTTTTGGCTTTTGGGTCACACCTGGCAGTGCTCAGGGGTTACTCCTGGCTCTATGCTCAGAAATCACTTCTGGCAGACTCGGGGGACCATATGGGATGCTGGGATTCGAACCACCATCCTTCTGCATGCAAGGCAAACACCTTACCTCCAAGCTATCTCTCCAGCCCCGGAAAATTTTCTTGGAGCACGTCAAATATACATTAAAAGAGATTTGGAGGCCTAAGTGTTAGCACAGTGGTAGGGCATTTGCCATGCATGCCTCTGACCCAGGATGTACCTCAGTTTGATCCCTGGCCAGGAGTGATTTCTGAGCTCATACCCAGGAGTAACCCCTGAGAGTCACCTGGTAGTGGCCCCAAAAACAAACAAACAAAAAAGAAAATATGCATACAAATATAAAACCAATTTATGGCTTTATGCCATGAAAGACCGACTGCTTAAGCTGGAGAGATAGTATAGATTCTCCCTTTGCATGCAGGTTACCTGGATTCAATTCTCAGCACCACATATGATCCCCTAAGCATAGTCAGGGGTAATTCCTGAGCATGGAGTCTGGAGTAACCCTTGAGCATTGCCAGGTGTGACACAAAAACCCAAAAGAAAAAAAAATCCTACAAACCCTGAAACCAAAAAACAAAAAACAAAAAAACAAAAAAAACCCAAACCAACAAAAAACTCCAAATCAACCAACAAAATAAACAAAAACCCTCAGCATACTGCTTTACTTTATTCCATGTTAAAGCAATAATAAAATCAAATAATACTAAAGCCTTGCAAATCTAACCAATTTACAAGAGTAGTGATATATATATATATATATATATATATATATATATATATATATATATATATATATATATATATCTCCTTTTTCCTTACTAGTTATTTAATCCCCCTCCTCCACAAAGACATCAGAATCTCCATTTGGAAGGTGAAGAAAATGCCTGAACAAATGGCTATGTGAGGTTTTGTTTTGTTCTGCATGCATCATCCATTTGGGGAGATTCCAATTTGGGTAGCTTTAATACTCTGAGCTGCTTCTAAGTGTTTTTCAAGTAAAAGTGACTCTTTTTCATCTCTTGGGTCAAAGTATTGATATTTGATAAAAATTTCAGAAAAATAATTAAGTGGTAATTATTAGAAAGTTAGAAAGTAAATTCACAAATACTTTTGGAGTCTTGTTATTTATCTGTGCTAACTTTAACTGGTGAAGGCCAAGTTTATATATGTATGAAAACCACTTGTGTTCCTAATACATCAAAGGATATTTGTTAACACGTGCTTACATCTGCTTCTAGCCTTTTGTTTTTAATAAAGGAAATTAAATGGACCAGTGCTTTTTAATAAAATTTTACATGCATACAATAAGAACCAAGGCCCATTTTTGACAGCATAAAATTCCAAGAAAGGGAGGCCCAGATTAAACAAACAGTAAGTACCACTATATCTACTGCCAAAGGAACAACAACTGTGTTTAGGTGATGCTTTCCAGGCAACCCCAAGGCATAAATCTTTAATCCTACTGCCTTTCATGTGACATTTATATATAAATACTGTTTATAAAGCAATGAAACCTTTTCTTGTGCTTCTTTGAGTTATCAGGGCCTCAGCCAATGCTCCAGTTCTTATGATACAACTGCTCATAATACGTTAGCAAATATTATCAAGGCATTTTGCTTTTGTTCTTTGTTTAGATTCTCACTAGAACCAAATAAGGACTGATATACCAGTTACAAAACAAGGTCAATGGCAAGAAGAAAACCGGTCTTACACAGCTAGCCTTGACTTTGGGGGCTCAAACACCTGCAGTGGGTCAGGAAGAAAGAATTTTCTTTTATTTTGCTTCCATATATTTTGTACTTACTTGACCTTCCTAGGAAATATAGACAGTATTAAGTCAAATTTGTTAAAAAAGAATGAGAGCAAAAATTCCATGGCATGATCTGTTATCTGCCCAAGATGGGGAAAAGAGTATATTTTAGAATCACACAGCTAGATAGTAGCCAAAAAGTCATTTCCCCATTTGATGAGTCAATTAGAAATAGTCAACAAAATATTCAACAGATGTGGGAGATGCTTCATGACAAATGACACAAACCATAGTCAAGCTAGTAGCATGAAAAGGACTATGGGTTAATACAAGTAACAGGAAAGTGAATTTGGTGTTGGATCAAGATGACCAAGTCCTTTTGGCTAGTCTTCCCTCTGCCTATCTGCCTAAGATCCTTTCTATAGGAAGTGGCACACAGATCCCTGCACCTCATCCCACACCACATTGTCCCAGGATTTGGACCAGTGTTGTTTATTAGGTGAAAGGGCAGCAGTCTCTGTGAGACTATCCTGGAGGCATAATGCATGGCTCTTTGGGAAAGGGATGTCTTCCCTCCCATCACTGTATCTCAGTTCTCTTAGCTTAACTTGACAGCTCTGGAAAGTTAGTATACTTTCTGCTCACACTGAGTCATCTAAGGGGGTTTCTAAGAAATAGTTTGAGTGACTCTTCACAGGAAGGAACTTATGCCTACTATTGTAATTTATTGAAAGGTACAAGGGGAAACTTAAGAATTCCTGACCCATATTAAATTGTCTTGATTGATTCTTAGTATCTAATGTCTTTTCTGAGATTGTATAGATGTGTGTTTATAAAAAACAGTATACACATTTTTGTGTTTGCTAAGTTTAACAAAGGAGTAACTGGACAAAGCCCTCTCTCTACCAAAAAATTCATAAATGGGTCATAAACCAAATATGAAAATGTGTTTGTTGGTAAGCCATGCTATTTCCTTATGGTTGATATATGTGAATTACTGTAAAATTTAGTGTTAATAAACTTTTTTAAGGCAATGGCTCATTGGCAAACTAAAATATGCACATTAGGGGACAGAGAGATAGTATAAAGGTAAGGCATTTGCTTTTCATACAGAAGGTCATTGGTTCAAATCCCAGCATCCCATATGATCCCCTGAGCCTGCCAGGAGCGTATATAGAGTATATAGAGTATATAGAGCCAGGAGTAACCCCTGAGCACTGCCAGGTGTGACCCAAAAACCAAATATATATATATATGTATATATATTTGGCTTTATATAAATATATATGTATATATGTATGTGTATATATATATATATATATATATATATTTGGTTTTTTTGGGTCATACCTGGCAGTGCTCAGGGGTTACTCCTGGCTCTATATACATACATACATATATATATATATATATATATATATATACACATTTGGGATAAAGAGTTTTAGCTGGATCTTTTAAGTGTAAAGGGAGAAAAACCATAAAACAAAACTAAACAAACAGTGTTTTGTGTTTTCTCAAGGAAGAAAACATTTCACCCAAGATTTTTATCTATTTGGCTGGTAGTTTTAGTTGGAATAAGGAAATTTAGCAAGGGAAATTGAAAAAGGGAGATTTTTTTTTTTATTAGCATCCTGGAAGCTTACAGACTTCAAAACAGTACTGTTATTATTAGATAACTTTTTATTCAGTCAGGTCTACTTATATGTCCTAAAAGTTCAATTGAGAAAGACTCTAAGAACAATCACCATAGTGGGAACATTTCTGTTGTAATGTATTAAAGAATGAGCAAAGGAACACATGACAATATGAGAATAGAGAAGACTTTCTGTCTTTGCTATTAGGTGACAGTAGATTTGGGGTTATATTTCCCTGTGCCCTAGAACAGTGGTTCTCATTCTGAAACATATATTGGAATCATATAGATGGTATACTAAGACCCAAGTGGCTTCATCTTATGCAAGTCTGATTTAGTAGGTCTGTGGTAGAATCAGTCGTGTGCATTTGTAGCAAATTCCCTTATGATTCTGAAGTTTCTTGGATACTTGGAGCTACTTGGAGCATACTTGGAGATTCAGTTTTCTTGGTGAATCCCAGAACTCAGTTCTGCATGAGTAATTATGGTCTATAGCTCTAGCTCAGGAGTTGATTGAGGCTACCATGAGGGTATCAGTAGGAGTAATTCAGAGATAGTTCTGCTTTGACTTAGTTTCAAGAGGACCTAAATTCCTGTTTTTGTGCAGGGGTTGCACCCTTGGGAAGACACTTTGAGTAACAACAGTAAGGTAAATTGTTGGGACTCTATGCATTAAGAATTCTAGATTTCATGAGAAAAGTTCAAAGAACCTTGGAAGTTGAAGGCCAACTTGGGTGAAAATCTAGTTAAAAAATCTGGTGAATGGGATAGTACAAAGGAAAGGCTGAAGAGAGAGACTGTATGGGCTACCCCAATGCTTGCCACAAATAGGCATAAGCCAACAAATTCAATGACACACCCTAGTCTCATTCATTAGCTGATTTGAACTGGGACTAAATCAGGATACAGGTTTTACTGCTTATGCCAATTGACTGCCCTCCATGATTATTGTGAGGGTAGGCAGGTCCTATCTGGGAAACCACATTGACTTTTAACATACATACCAGGAAATAGAAAATACATAACAATATAGTTTATATGTATGTCACAAGGGGCATTATATTTACTATGTATAGTGCAGTTACTTCTGTTTCATTTTATCTTTCCTTTCATGTTCTATTTTTTATGACAAAAATTCTATTTTCTGTTTAATAGTTTATTTTATGCTCCATGAATGAGAGAGAACTACAGCTTGAAATTCTGCCACCCTGGATGTCCATTCCCTTGACCTATACCTGACTGCCACCCCATCCTCCACTATAAATTCTCCTCATTTATGTCACAAATGATAGAGAAATTAATCCACAAAACTGGACCCAGATAACCATTGGTAAATTCCAGCTGATTAATCAAAAATGCTAGTGTGAGAAATAAAACCATGGTCATATTTAATAGGATGAATTTTGATATCTGTAGGAGCTGTAATGTGGGAAAAAAAGGCATTAAGCAATCAGTTCACTAAGAAAACAAAATTACTAACAACCCAAGATTTTAAAGAAGTAAATCTGGAGGCCGGAGAGATAATATGAAGATAAGGTATTTGCCTGTCATGCAGAAGGACGAATCCCGGCATCCCTTATGGTCCCCTGAGCCTGCCAGGAGCGATTTCTGAGCATAGATCCAGGAGTAACCCATGAGTGCTGCCGGATATGACCCAAAAACCAAAAAATAAAATAATAAAATAAAATAAAATAAAATAAAATGAAGAAGTAAATCTTATCTAAGGTGACCCCTCTAAAATTATACTTTGCAAAAGTTAATGAGTTTCTATTGTAGTAATGAAATAGCAGGTATGTGAAAAAGATAAAATTTTTAATTTTGGGGAGAGATCAAACGTCTAGCCCACCAACTCAATGTATTCCTGATGTTATTTTCTAACATTTTAATAAATGGTAGTGATACTTGCACATAGATGCATTACTGTATGAGTTCTGTGAAAAATATGCATATACCTGTCATATGATTCAGCAATTCCACTTCTGGGAATTTATCTTCAGTTCAAGATAAGATTTTCTTAAATAAGATAATTGGTCTCAGAACGGCAATTGAAAAAAGTGACTGTACAAAAAGTTCCCTAGGAAATTTAGATTCCTAGGCTCTTCCCCAGAGATTGTGCTTCACCACACAGAAACTTGGGAATTGGAATTTGCATTTTTTGTTTGTTTATTTGGGAGCCACATCCGATGATGCTCAGGGTTTACTCCTGGCTGTGCTCAGGGATCACTCCTGGCAGGCTCGGGGACCAAATTATATCCTGGAGATATGGGTTGGCTATGTGTAAGGCAAGCATGCTATCGACTTTAATTAACATTGTGGTTTCTTCTCAGTCTTTGTGCCTCTGAACAAACAATGGACTCATTTGCACACTTGCATGTACACACATAGATACAGACACAGACACACATAGACACACTTGAAAACACTGTCAGGAAATAAAATAACTTATTTCTATGACTTGCCATGCCTTTATGGATGTATGGAAGTCACTTGACTTTGATGGAATGATGAAGTTGTTTTTGTATTTCACTTTCATTCAATTAACTGTCAGTTTCTAGAATCTTCCATGTGGCTGTCTCAGACTCTGGCAGGCTTGTAGCAGGGCCTCCGAGTTGCAAAGGCTGCACAGTCTGTGAGAACACACGACTCAGCAGAGAGGAGGAGCAGGGCAGGAGAGGGCCAGAGACACTCCAGCTAACCCTGGGACTCTTTCCAAAGCAGGTGTGTGGTAGCTTGGGCCTCCCTGAGCTTTTTCCGTTTCCCTGCTCCTTCCAAGAATTTCTTTTCTCAGGAAGGTCCAGAAAACAGCAACATTTAAAGGCCAAGACAAAAAGTCAAAAGTGCATTTTACTTCTTGAATTCAAAGACAAATCCTCAAATAAAATGATATATTAGGTCATTTCCAGTTGGAAGTACTAAAAAGGTGGTTGAAAGACAACTGTAATCTTACAAAAACAACCCAGGAAGGAAATGTGGTTTTCCAGACCTTGCTGGCTACTAGTCTGTCTTGGTCTCAGATTTAGACTTCCCATCCAATAAAGTCGTTTTACAGTTCTGGGGCTATGTGTTATCTGTGAAATGGGGCATTAAAGACATTTGTGCTAAAGGATCATACCAAGATTCCTCTGGAAATCATTAGCAAACCAATGCTTTTCAGAACAACACATTCTTGTTTTGGTTTTTACAGTCATACTTAGAGGTGCTCAGAGCTTACATCTGGCTCTGAACCAGGTCTTGCTGCGTGCTACCCACTGTATTGTCACTACAGCCCCCAACAATACATTCTCACAAGATTCATGTGTCAAAGAGAGAATTTACCTCTGAGTAATTAGTACCTTCCACCTAGGAGAGAGAGAGGGAAGCCATTGAATCTTCTTCGGCAGACCATTGAAAATGACAGTAAATCTCAGCAACTGGCTAGAAAAAAAAAAAGAAAAAGAAAAAGCATTTCCCAGAGTCTCAGGGTACACTTACATAAAGGTTCAAGTTCTCTGCAGACTGAAGTGATTTATTCTCAGGCGATTCACCTAGAGACATTTATATCCATTTACTAACGGTCTGGCAAGGAAGAATCAGCAAGACATGCTGAGCAGAAGATATCTTGGAAGGTCCTGTTCGTTCCCCTTAGGGAACCAACGAGGGGACAAAGTTAGAAACGAGGAAACATTTGGCCGGCTCCTCATTAGAAAAAGAAATATTTAATCCCAGTTCATATTACATGCAGCTTTGCTCAAAATAAAGCAGCTGCTTGGGAACCGGTGGGTCTCCGTTGCCATTGAGGCTGTTTGGATTTTTGGTGTCTTCTTCAACTGGATCTGACTTCTCCTGCTGAGAACTTGTGTGTGTGCCATTCCAGAGAGAATGAACATTTATTTCCTTCCCATTGAAGGACTGAACATAATCACAGTCACCAGATGGGTCAGAAAAACAATCACAGCAGGCTATAAATCTTCAGAGGGTTTATCAATCTGATTGAATTGAAAAGATAAAGTGGATTTTGCTAGAAATCCAATAAACTCTCCCCACCTCAAAGAATAATAAGGGTTTGTGCCAATTTTTTTTCTTTTTATTTTTTTAAGCATCATAGTCTTTTTTTGTGTTTTTCTTCTCTTTTCTGTTTCACTTCCTGTGCATTGTAAGGATCGTTTGATGCTCTGAAGATGTTTGGGGATTCTCAGTTCTTCGAGTCCAATTAGTTAAAGCAATTGGAGGCCATATGTTGATAGTGGGCAGACTGGAATTTGAATGAAGCGCCTCTTCCACCTGTCTGTGTGTGGTCTATTTCCTGTATACAACTGAGAGTGACTCTTTTCACATTTTTGGTGAGAAAGAAGAGCAAAGAGATTGTGGATGGGATGCACCTCATCTGATTTCTGACCCAAACAAAAGGACTAAGTCCCCCCAAGGCTAAATTTGTAAGCTAGTTTATTCTTTTCTGGAGATAGGAATTGTTACCAAGAGAAGGGAGACATTCTTTATAAAAGATCTTTGGCTGTACTTTAGAATTTAACCTGTATTCTCTGATTGGAATGTGCCCTGAAACAGCTTAATGATTTTCTCTCAGTCTTGAAATGTAAAATTTGCCATTCCATACTAATCAGGAAATTGCAAGTCATACATAGCTCTGCTTGCAGGGATGGGTAAAATCGAACATCCAAAGTTGATTTCACTTTAGTGTGGTGCTTCAGATGTCTGCATTTAAAAAATAAATGGTTAGGGCTGCCAGATAGGTTGCGTTGGAACTTGTCATGCTCCCAATAACCTTACTTACTCCCTGCAGCGAAGCTAGAGATTTACAAAATTACCTATGGAAGCCATGAGAGGTTAAAATGCCTTCCTTTTGACCACCTAACTTAAGCATTATTAAGATATAGGATTTCAATGGAGTCATTGCTCCTAGGTTATTTTTCACTGGAGAAAGTAAATGACATTCTTAATAAAATGACACACAAACCCACAGAGGATTACTTCAAGGTTCAGTTACTACAGGGTTGGTTTTTGATCACATTGTAAGATTTAGTATTTAAGAAAGAAAATATCATAGAAGGGGGGAGTTCTAATTGAGCCCTGAGAAGAATCGTGTGGCTGTAGATAAAAGAGAATATTCTTGGAAGAAAGCTAGTAAGAGGAGATGGGTGTGTGATGAAGGGCGTTGGGGACCCTCAGCTTCTCACATGGCTTCTAAAGGTTGGCAGTTGTCCTCAATTTATAGCCAGAATACAGACAAGGAACCCAGTTATATAACTATCACAAGAAATTAATTTTGATCAATAATTTGTATGGTCATTTCACATAACATGGGCATATAGAGGACCACTCGAATTTGAAGGGGCAAAATACTGTTGAATATCTTTAGGTAGGTAATTAAGCAGACATTCTCTCAACAATTGATTTAAGGAGAGTTAAGCATAAAGGCAAAAATATCAATTAGAAGACAGCAGTATAGGTAAGCCACATTAGTGTCCTCAGGAGTTGCATCAGAGATAGGATTTGGAAGATATTTTGAAAGTAGCCAATAGATTGACTGCTAGAAGAGGAAATAATGAGATAAAGAGGTAAACAAAAGATGAATCTTAGGATTTTGGTTTATCCAAATAGGATGGGTATGGGTATTGTTACAGAAATGGGAAGGAGGAACATAGATCAGAAGAAACATGTTTGGGACATCAAAATCACAGATGCTGGGCCCAGAGAGATAGCACAGTGGTGTTTGCCTTGCAAGCAGCCGATCCAGGACCAAAGATGGTTGGTTCAAATCCCGGTGTCCCATATGGTCTCCCGTGCTTGCCAGGAGCTATTTCTGAGCAGACAGCCAGGAGTAACCCCTGAGCACCGCCGGGTGTGGCCCAAAAAAGCAAAACAAAACAAAACAAAACAAAATCACAGATGCTGTTTAGACTATGTTAGGTGAATCTTAGTGATGGTCTTTAGAGTTTGCTATCAATCAACAGTATAATTAGAGAAAAGATAACTACCTGAAACATCAGCCCACCCTTATTAAAGATCAAATTGCTGAATATCATGTGTGAAGCAAAACGTAAATTATGGATAAAACAGTTCGACCTTGAATTGTTTCAACTTGCCTAGTTTTTTTCTTTCTACATCTTCCAGGTTCTCCTATGAAACTTTCCTCCCACCCCTGTCCATTTTCTTGCATCAAACCTGAACCTTGGAGCACTTTCCCTACATTTCCACAAGTTCTCAGTATCTAGTGCGCTTTTGGTATGGATGGAGGTGCTATCACAAAATTATTTTCAGAAAATGGATGAATGATGGAATGAATGTGTACTGAGACCCTGAGGTCTCCACCACTGCTGACCTCACACCAGGACATAATCTAAGAGTGGGCAATATTGAATACAAGGTGTGCATTTGGGCTTCTATTGATGGCATAAAATTTCCATCTTAGTCTCTAGTTTTGGTAAATGGCTAAATTCTCTTGCCAAAATTTCTGGTAGGTTGACTTAACTGTACTTTTAGGCATTCCAGGCCTGCCTGCAGTCTGTTCCCTGTTCCCTGTTCTGCATTTATTCCAATCTCTTCAAGTTTTATTAGAATGGGACCTGTGAAATTTTATTTCTCTACTCTTTACTGTGAGACACTTTTTCTTCTTTTGCCCCACTGAGTCTCTAAATATTGCTAGGGTCGCATCCTTGGTTCCAAGTTCTCTCTCACATCAGGAAAGTCCCTGCTCCCACTTAGTGGTACTGTTTGCTGGTATTCTGTAGCTCATCACCATTTGGTTTCATCAGGACCTCTTTGCCACTTAAGCACACGCCTCTGTGGTCCTATGTCTTTCCCCTACCTTCAAATTCATGGACCATTCCTGGGAACAGAGTTCCCTTTAACTTCAGCTCTTCCAGCTCATCACTCTCATTCTTCAGTTTGGTCTAGTCATTTGAGACAAGTAGCAACATCATGCAAAAACACAAGGAGGTATAATTCTGACATTTCACTAGTATAAAAAGAAAAGCATTATTCCCTGGTCATGTGCCTTTAGAAGGTGACAAAGCATTAAAGGAGAGAGTAAAAGAGAGAGTGAGTGAATAATTTGAAAATTTTAATATTATTTTATCCATTACCTATAGAAAAAAATTAAGCTTTCTGGTAATGCCATATCTTCACAAACATTGATTTCAACCTACCAAAGAGTTGAATATGACGTATGTGCTAGAAACTAGGGATATCTGTTTTTATCTGTTCATTCATTTAAATCACACACACTGGAATTCCTGTCCTGCTGCAAGCAGTATTCTACCTTGGGTCCTGTTCTTGAACTTCTTTGCCTAAGATATATTTGAGAGGTTTTCTCTTTTCCAGGAACTCTTAGAGCAAGGCAAATAATTGCCTGGATGGACTCTCTCCACTAGAGTACAACTCAAGTCCAAACAACACTAAACTATAAAATAAAAGTCCAATGAAGTACTTATTTTTCTCCTTGTGGTGATAACTTGCATGATTTTAGTTAAGTAAATAAAAGATACCAGAATAACAGTATTTTTTATTTGTTTCTTTGTTCTTTGTTGCTCTTAGGCTAAAAGCCCAAACACTGTTCCTGGTTCAGGGAAACAACAGGCAGGTAAGTGGGTTTGAATCAGTACTTGCCCTATACAGACATACCCTGTGAAGGATGTGTATCCAGAGAGACAGACAGAAACAGTTTCTGTGAACAAGAGACTCCTTAGTGCTTTCTCCTTCTTTGCCTTCACATTCATATTCATATTCATAAGAAATTATTTCCAGATTTAAGGCCAATGGAATGTATGAATATAAATCATGACTCGCATAAGCAAATGAGGTAACATATGGTCATTTAGGTTTTTGTATGAAATAAAGGCATGAACTTGGAAAAAGCTGCCTATAGTTTTTAAGATTGGTTGTTCTTATTATTGCAGCTCAAAGGTGTGAAATGTTTGCACTGTGTCTGAAATTAAGGACTCAGATAACTGCTAACTCAAAGACTTCCTTCATATGTGACTTTTTTTCTTCCTTGTCAGGTTTTAGCTTACACTCCTTGTTCAAAGGATAGCATCAAAGGATTGTTTTTATCAGTTAACTTAGGATAATAGACTAGGGTTGAACTCCAGTCAGTAAGGGGAAACTTTTCAGACTTGGAGTTAAAGTTCAATCTGTTATTCTTGGCAAATGGCCCAAGAGGGAAATAGAATTCATGGACAAGACTTGTTGGCTGGACAGCTATATGATCCAACAGTTGCTATGAACAGATCACAGCATGGAATGATCAAATGAACATGCACTTCTGACAGCATGGAAATATTTCACTTTCCTTGCATCTCTTGCTCTTTAAATGCTTTCTTTAGGGCTCCCTCTATGTAGCAACAATCTCACTTGTTGTGAATGAAAGAGTAAGTGTCTCCATGTGGATTCAATTCTGCTGTTCATTAGGTTATAGTAATCAGGAATGTATTTCTCCTGGGACTTGTGTTTCTGCTTCATGTTGAAGGTGATTACTTGGTATTCAGATCAGATTAGTAATGATTTCTTCCTCTCTGTTCTCCAAAGACTATAAGGAAATTTTGTCTGGTGGCACTTGTGAAATTATGAGAATGTTCATTGGAAGCACTGTGAGGTGCTTAGCCTCAACCTTCTAGGCTTCACCTCAGACTTCTCTTCACTCTAACCTTGGTTTGAAAAAGAGTGGATCCCAGGGATAAAGAGAAAGGGAGATAAAGGACAGAAATTGATTAATAGGGAGCCAGGACTATGTCATGAATATGAGTATTCCTGTTTGCAGAGCGTTGGGTACTGTACAGTTAAATGGAGGTCATGGTTGAATACAACCATAGTGCTCCCAAAACTTTTTTCTGTATTCTGTGACTGTAATGGAGTCAACTACTCTGCTCTTGGGTCTAAGGCATGTTGGAGAATGTGCAGTGGTTCTGGTCTGGAGACCCAGATGCATCTTAAGTGTGTCATCTCTCCAAATCTAGTTGTGTTGTCAGGGCTTCACTAACCTCCCTCTGCTTTTTATCTTTTCCATCCAAATTAGAGAAACTTTTCCTTGTTTGGTGGAAGTTTGGCTCCCTGTAACTCCATTTCAGTTCACACAAACACACATGTAATCGTCCTAATAGATTTCTTAGACAAAAAGCCTTTGCATTGTTCAACGTTATCACTCTTTTCTTTCTTCTGCATTCAAAAGGCTTATAGAAGAAGAAAATTCACCAAAGTGACAGGACAAATTCAAGTAAGCCCAGAGATGTGTGTCTATTCATAGTAAGAGTTTTCTTTTTTAAAATGGGATTGAAAAGTAGCAAATACAGTTAAAATCCAATTGCTCCAACATATCATAATAGTAACAGTGAACTCTTAGAGAGAAATAGCAGACACTGTTTTGACAATTTGCTTATATTAAATCATTTAACCACTGCAGTAATAACACAATTAACCCAGACAATTATTTCCTTAAATTTGAACAGAAAAGAAAACTCAAAGCACAGAATTTAAGTCATATAATTTATTAAATTTCAGTCCTGGTTGAATTTTAGAATTCAGCCCTTATACTCATGAATTAGAATCTATGCAGTCAACTAGGACTACAGGGGTATGAACAGGGTCTAATCTAAAAGATATAATACAATGTAAGAAAACCACATGGACTTGGACTCTGGAAAACTGCTAGTTTCACAAGTAACTAATTTGCATCTCAGTATCCTTATAAACCATGAGATAATGTAGTCGCTTCAGATAAAAAGCCTTATGTTCCAAGAAGACTTTCATGGGATGGCAATGAGATCCAGGCCTGGATCAGGATCACTAGGTAGTAGTGTTCTCTTCTTCCCTCTGCATATACCTAAGTCTTGATCCACAAAACTTAGTTTTTTTTTATTTGATTAAAACCGTTGTGATTTACAAAGTTGGATTTCAGAAATACAATGAATCAGTCAATCAAACCACCAGTGTCTACCTCCCTCCA
Source organism: Suncus etruscus (assembly GCF_024139225.1). Taxonomy (NCBI): domain Eukaryota; kingdom Metazoa; phylum Chordata; class Mammalia; order Eulipotyphla; family Soricidae; genus Suncus; species Suncus etruscus. The sequence continues at coordinate 23,870,140 of NC_064849.1, forward strand.
CTAATGTTCCCTAAGTCATCCATAACCCCCAGCCTGCCTGTATAACAGGCCCATGTTAAGTTTGGGTCTCTTGATTCTATTGCTGTTGCCTTGGCTTGGATATTTAGTTCTATCCCTTTATACTACCAATGCACCTGAGACCACTTGACCCCTGGCTCCATCCTTTCATATTTGTGTTTCTCTTCTTTCACTCAATTTCTTTTCTTCTCCTCACTATAATCTGCAGCCAAGGGTGTTCAAGAAAACCCCCATTTAAGCCATTGCATTTCTTCATTTAGTTCTGTATTTATCTGTATTCTGTATTTATCCTTCTCTTGGCTAATTTCATTTAGCATAATATCTTTCAGTTTCAACCATATTGCTGCAAATTGCATGACTGCATCAGTACTTGTAGCTATGTAGTATTCTCTTGTATATATGTTACAAATCTTCATAATGCACTCATCTGCTTTTGGATAGCTAGGTTGATTCCAACTCTTAGTTATTATACTGAATGCTGCAATGAATAGCAGTGTGAATACATCTTTTTAAATAAATGTTTTTCTATTCTGGGGATAGATACCCAAAAGAGGGATTGCCGAGTCATATGGCAGCTCAAATTTGAAAACTCAATCTTTAGGTTTGTATCTGCCTGGAAAAGAATATTATTAATGTTTGTTTTTATGTGAATTCTTCATTTATTAAAAGGTATTCTTTGAGGGTTATGGTATATAAAGCAAAAAAAATTGGTTCTCAAATTAGTATGCCTGAGATATTGTACATCGGGTAGAGGGCACTTATTTTTCTGGTTTCATCTGGTATTATCCAGAGAAATTCATATGGCCCTTGCACACCATCAGGAGTGATTCCTAAATTTAGAGCCAGAAGTCAGGCCTGAGTACCATTGGATGTGCCCCCAAATAAACAAAAATCCAACTAACTAAACAAAAAAGCATATTCATGCTTTAAACCCCTGAGCATGTGCAGAAGTATCGCATAGCAAGAGACTGTGTAAGTGGAAGAAAGACTTTGAATAATGGCAGTGCCTTTAATTATTCCACTTGGTTCAATATAAAGGTCATGATTGTTAAGGTAGAGATGGAAGGTAGCAGAATCTAGAAGAAACAGTAGGAGAGACTCAAAGTATGAGAAGGACTCCACCCAAAGTTATTAGCATTTAAGATAAAGAAAGATTAAGGAAGTCAGGTACAAGGAAATGGAGATGGCTTATAGAAGCTGAGATTGGCCCTCAGCTGATAGCAAGCAAATAGGGCGAATTCTTATAGCAAACCAATAGGTTGATGACTTAATTGAACCTGGGAGCGACCTCATGTTTCCTCAGAGGAGCAGAGCCCAGCTAGTCTCTTAATTTTAACCTGTGGGACCCCAAGCAGGGTGCTAGATCCAGCTCATCATGTTCCTGAAATTATTTTATTATTTTATTTTATTTAGTAAGCACCATGATTTGCAATGTTGTTAACAATAGGGCTTCATAGATACACATGGATAAAATGTTCCAAAATCACATCCTCTGTACCAGTGTCTATTTTTCTCCATTATTGTCTCAGTGTCTCCTTTCCACCAACCCAACTTTCTCCATTGCTCTAAAATCTGTAAATCAGTTCTCAGATTCTATTGATTTTGGCCATTTGTTACTTCTTTAATATGATTCTTTTTATCCCACATATGAGTGTTAGCATTATGTATCTGTCCTCTGGCTAACTTCACACTGCATTTCTATCTTCTTGTTTCATCTGTGTAGCAACAAATTGCATGATGTTTTTTTTTTTACAGCCCAGTGGTATTCTACTGTGTTTATATGCTACAGTTTCTTTATCCAGTCCTGTTCACCTATTGTTCTAAAAGCTAAATTTTCCTAAGTGTATCTCAGTGCCCACACTATTAAGATATTAAGACTATTAAGATAGTCTGGACCACATGGAGCGGGGGGGGGGGGGTGCTTTTCTCTGTCATTATGGTAGACACTTTGAGGGCAATTTTCCACTGTGTTAGGAGACCTAGACTCTCACTATGTCCTGGCCCTGAAAATCCCATGTCCTCTGTAGATGTGTCCTTGTGCACAGAGATGTACTTTAGGAGGATCTGCATCAGCTTGTGCACTGATTTGAAAGATGAATTAAGTCAGTTGCCCAAACAGATTTTATAAAATATCCCCAGGTTTGTCTTTTATAACTGTGGCCCATTTTGTAATTCTTTAGACAGTGGTAAATGGGAAATGAAGAAAAAAATTAAAATGGAAGTGACAATAAAGGGATCTCAAACATATTTAAGATCATCCTACAGCTGATTGCAACAAAGGTCACATGAAAATAAACACAATTATCTAAAATGATAAATTCTGTCCTTAGCAAACAACCTTAGGAACTAAACAAATATTTAGATTTGTCAGCACCTATGGAAAATCTGTATGAAATGTCCCCACAATGAACTGGGCAGTGCTTAAGAAATGCTGGTCATAAATAACCTGAAAAGGAATTATTGTATTTTCTAAAAATTGCATAAATCAAAGCCATCCTTCTTGCCCATCTTGTCTGATTCATTGCACCATTAAATATCTTTTATCATATTTATTGCCCTTAAAGTACTTAATACAGAATGCTACTGAAATACTTTAGTATTGTGTTCATTTTCTCTCCCTTTTACTCCCCACCTTCCAAAAAAAAAAAAAAAAAGATCTCCATGAGATCACGACAGTGTTCCAGCTGAGTTCCCATTCCTACTTTAAAGACTCAGCTTAATTTCTCTATGGAAAAACTTCATCCAACCCTTTTTATTTTTTCCTATGCATATATTTATGCTTTTGAGCCACACGTGGTAGTGCTCAGGGTTTAGTCCTGGGTCTGCATTCAGGGATCACTCCTGGATAAGCTAAGGTACCATATGGGGTGCCAGAAATCAAACCCAGATCTGTTGTGTACAAGGCAAGTGCTCTACCCACGGTACTATCCCTCTGGCATTTTCAAAGAGGCAAATGCCCCCTCAGATTTTACACATAGCCTCATATTCACATATATCCCATGCCAATCAGCATATTTATTTCCACTGGCTAGAAAGATTGATTAGTTATAGGCCCCCAACCAGACATTCTTATTAAGATGTATGAGATCAAGTTCTGGGACTTTCATTTGAACTTTTTCACTGGCTATTAAATCTAAGAGGATGTGGAGGCTGCAGTTTCTGAGCCCACCTTGTCTCTCCACTTAAGTTAGTTAGTTGAGTAGCTGGGAGGCAACCCAGAGAGTGGGGGGAAAAGTCAATTCTGATGGCAAAATGTGTGCCCCAAATTCTTCAATATATCTACTTAGCAAAAACATGGAGGTTTCACTTACATGGCCTAATCAATCAATATTTCTGTAATTTAAATGTAAAATATTATCTATGTATTATATACATAACATATATATATGTATATACACACATACTTGATGTAATGTCTGTTAGTTTATCATTTTATGTTTAGAATTATCTAAAGGGTAGTAAAACAATACAAACTATTGGCCATTTCCTAAACTATCAAGTAATATGTCTGATAAGGTTTTCGAAAATACATTTTAGTTCTATCCAAGTTTGCAACACAGAATCAGTTGGGCAAGGACTTCCTACATTTTTAATAACAATATTAATGCATTTTTAGATAAAGAGGTTAGTTTGAGTTATAATATTTTTTGGGGAAGACCTGGGCCATATTTGGTGGTACTTACTCCTTATTCTGTAGCCACTAATCACTTCTGGAGGAGCTCAGAGGACCATATTTGGCATTGGCAGTTAAATTGGGGGTCAGCTCAGTGCAAGGCATGCACTTTAACCTCTGTACTCTTTCTTTGGCTTTGATTTCATGAGATTTTTAAACATTTTTCATATTTTCTAGTGTATAAAAGTTACTTCAGACTTGTCCATAGATTTAATTTACAGTAAAAGAAAAATAAACACAGTATTTTCTGAAATTAATTACTTCTCAAACACTCTCTTAAGTAAGATGAATTGATAGATTTCTACCAGAAACTAGAAAGTTACATTGCTGAGTATTTGGTAGAGTGAGAGGAGCAGTAATTGGGTCAGTATTCTATCTCAATATGGTTCAGTGTATTTTTTGAATTTAGGGGTTTAATGCCAAGACATAGGAAACACAGGTTGGCTAGAGAAGTCTATGGAGGCAAAAGATAAAAGTTAAAGAAGAATCTTAATGCATCAGAGGAGAGTCAAGAGTCATTTATTCATTCAGCCCTTGAACTTCCTGGGCATATATTGAAGTTGTAGTTATTTATCAGTAAGGGGTTATAGCTTGCAACATAGATGGGAGCAAGATAAAAGATTTGCAAAACTTGGTATTTAAAATGTCGAACAGAGAAGCAAAGAGATGTTATGATTTATGAAACAAATTCAAAGGTAAATCATGAGCAGAGTTTTTAGTCCTGAAGGAGGAAGACAGCAAATATTTTAGAATTCATAAGGACCCCCAAAAGACCATTACCAATTATTCAAGAGGACTTAATCCCAGACCTGTATGGGATCAAGAAGTTCCACTGATAGGGAAAGGCTGAAGTTTCCAGAGTTGGGTAGATGCTTCTGCAATTTTTTGGTATGGGGCCCAAGAAAACCAGTGCTTCTTTTGTTAAGACAAAATATTCAATTGAGAAGGGAAAAAGATAAAAAAAATTCATTTTTTAAAATGAGAATTAAAATATTAAGTCTAATTAAACACGGAGCCAGTAAATAACTGGCTTCAAATTCCTCTAGTTCCATACAGAGAATTGAAGTTAAAAATGACTAGAACCAGGCATAACCCAAACACCACTGGATGCAGTTCATCATCCCCTCCTCCTCCAACTGCAGAGTTAAGGGGTGCCAAAAAGCAAGACAGAAGCACCAGAAAATATCCAGATTGTGCAATTTTGCCCTCTAGTCTTAAAAAAGGCAGAGACAATGAGGTGAACTGGAAAAAAGAGAGACTCATAGTAGAGAATTGGTGAAGGTGAAGAGTGAGAAAATTATAAACATGGAAATAATAGGACCTCTATCAGCTAATTGTGGCCTAGTCTACTGGTAGATGGGAAAGGGACAGTGATAAAAAGCAAAAGTTTGGTTTCTTTAACTTTATAGTTCCTACCAGTTCTTCCTATTCCTTACTCACAACAACTTAACAAAGTGAGGAAAGCAAAGAATCTGGATGGGTACTTAGAAAGTGTTCAGTCACTTTGAGTTTTTTTATTTTACAACACGGAATGATGAATCCCAGAATAAATGAATATTTTATTTAATGCAATGGAGAAGAATCAGAACTGAGATATTCAGTTCCAGATATTTTGTTTCTTAAGTATCATTTCTAGCTCAATTTTTAAAAATAAAGTACACATTTTACGATTAAAAAAAGGCTCTGGCTTTGAAGGAAAGAACCTTGAAGCATGGAAGTGGGGAGGTTTACTGTGAAAATGTCCTGCCTCTTCATTATATTCAAGTCATCTAGAGATGACTGGTAGATAGAAAGCAACCCAACAGAGAAAGCAGAACCTTGTGCCCAGGCACATCTTGTGAAGTTAAACAGTTAAGTATGTGTGGGGGAGGTAAAGTCATGGGGGAGTTGGGGATAAGCAAGTAACAGACACATGCAGAGAAGCAAGGAGTCCAAGGAATCAAGACTCCTTAAGTATGTAGACTTCAGGAATCAGGCCTCTGTCTCAAGACAAGGATTCCTGTCTTAAAAGGATTGGGCAGGAAGAAGAACATAAAGAATCAGGTCAAATGTGGCAAAAGTGGGATAAGTGTGGTTTTTAGACTTCATGTACAGGCAGACAATTTGTTGGGTCAGGAGAAGAGCTTGGTTGAGCCTTGGTCTGTGAAATTTGACTCTGAAGTGAAGTTCAATCTGTTGTTTCCAATTGTAAAATCCCTGAGCTGGAAAGACCTGAACTGGAAAGAGGGCCTTTATGGATAGAACATAGAAGTTCGTTATAGATCTATATCTCTTCATGATGATTATCTTATTATTCATATTTAAGTTTTCCTCAATTTACATGCTGAAATCTTCAACATATCCACACACTCTCTCCTTCTAGAATTGTATCAATCTATAAACTATTAATCTGGCAATTGATCTAGCTAAATTGCATATTAAAATGTCCTTTTTCTAGGGGTGATATTAGGGAAAGTACTGACTGGATGGTCTTTGACACTCCATTGTGGTGGGTAGGAATTTTGTATATCAAAACCACAAACATTGACATTATTGTTACCAAAATTATAATAACATACTTTACATTAAATCACAAACATGCATTTTTGATACTGAAGCTCACCGTTATGAAAAACAGAGAGAAAAAATTTGGAGCTATAAAAGGCACAGAATTGACATTTTTGGGTCTTTGTAAAATTACAAACTTATTCATGACTGGGTTTCAGTCATACACACATAATTGGCTCCAATATCAATCCTTTCACCAGTATTCACATCTCTCCATCAGTGCCTCTGACACAACAGTCTTCTACAAGAAGAGCTTTTAGTTTTGTTTTTTAAGTTTTTGCACTGTGGTTTTAGTACTGTTGCTGATAACAGCTTACCATTTTTCAGCCCCACCTTTTCTTCCCAATTGAATGCTTTCCTCCACCATAGACATTTCCTCCTCTCTGCCCCACTTTCAACACCCCAAGTGGCATATTTCCTATTGAATACCAGTTCTCATGTCCTTTGTTTTCATTGTCTTTGGGCATTCATTTTTCCACCATTATGTTTCTTTATATACCACACATTAGAAAGTTCATTTTTGTCAGTCTTGTTCCCTCTGACTAAATTCACTTGGTACTATGCTGTCCAGATCCCTCCCTGTACCAAATGGCATGACTTTATTCTTTCTTATGTCTGAGTAGTATTCCATTGTGTAAATGGACCATAAATTCTTTATAAAAATAGTTAAATATTATTGGGACCCTTGGGTTGTTTTCAGATTTTGGCTATTGTAGATAGTGTAGCAAGGAACGTAGGGTACCAATGTCTTTTATCCATTTTGTTCTTGGACCCTTGGACTATGTTCCAAGAAGTAGACTTGTTGGGTGAAATGGAAGCTCAATGCCTATATATTTAAGGGATATATTTAATATTCCTTAATATTTAATATATTTAATATCCCTTAAATATATAGGCATTGAGCTTTCACATATATTAAATATATCCCTTAAAGGATATATAGAATATATAGAGAGAGAATAAAGGGCTGGAGCAGGACCAGTTGACATTTCCATTAGTAGTAAATGAGACTCCTTGACTCTCCCTATCCATGCCAGCACTGGTTGTTCCTGGTTGTGCCAGTCTCTTTGATGTGAGATGATATCTCATTATTGTTTTGATTTGCCTTTTCCTGATGGTTTAATGATGCAGAACATTTTTTTAATTTGCCTTTTGGACCTTTGTGTTTATTCTTTGAGAAAGCTTCTCTTTATCTCTTCAATATTTTGTTAGGGTTTTTTTGTGTGTGTGTAAAATTCTACCAGTGCCTTAAATATCTTTGATATTAAATCATTATCAGATAAGTGTTTGGTAAATAATTTCTCCCATTCCAAGAGTTGTCTTCATATCCTGGTCATATTTCTTGTGAGGTATAGAAACTTCTTAATTTAATGCAGTTGAAATTGCTTATCGTTGGGGCCGGGCGGTGGCGCTCGAGGTAAGGTGCCTGCCTTACCTGCGCTAGCCTAGGAGACGGACCGCGGTTCGATCCCCCGGCGTCCCATATGGTCCCCCAAGCCAGGAGCGACTTCTGAGCGCATAGCCAGGAGTAACCCCTGAGCGTCACCGGGTGTGGCCCAAAAACCAAAAAAAAAAAAAAAAAAAAAAAAAAAAAAGAAATTGCTTATCGTTGTCTCCACTTTCTTGGTTAGTGGTGTTTTATCCTTGAAGATACTTTTACCTTTGATGTCATGGATAGTTTTTATTATGCTTTTTTCTCTTTGTACCTATGGATTCAGATCTGATATCAAAATCTTGATTCATTGTGATTTGATTTTTGTATATGCTATTAGAAAAATGTCTGAATTCATTTTTTTGAATGTAGTTGACCAATTCTCTCAAGATCACTTTTTGAAGATGTTTTTTTTTTCTCAGCTTCATAATTTTTGCTCCTTTATCAGAAATTTAACTGATCATATATCTAAGTGCTCAGGGGTCACTCCTGGCTCTGCGCTCAAAAATTGTTCCTGGCAGGCTCAAGGGATCATATAGGATGCTGGGTAAAGAACCCAGGTCAATGCATGCGAGGCTAATGCCCTACCACTGTGCTATCCCTCATCCCCATGCACCAAGTCCTTGTCCAGAGTGATCAGTTCCAATTCTCATTGTCCTAATAGACCCTTCTCTACTCTAACTACACTCACCATCTTCGTGGTAAGCTTTCTATCCTGGGCTGGACCTCCTGACTTTTGTTTCTATTGTCTTTGGGTATTAAGGTAAAGACATTTTTAAAATTAATATGACAAGTGTCAATTAGACTTTCTGTAATCATTTTGAAATGTAGACAAATATCAAATCATTATATTGTAAATGTGAAACTAACATAACCTTTCCATTTCCATTTCAATTTGTTGGGAAAGGGACACCTGGCAGTGCTCAGGAGTTATTCCTGTGCTCAGGGAATCACTCTTGGGATACTCAGAGGACTTATGGGATGTTAAGGATAAAACCTGACTCAGCCACTTGCAAGGCAAATACATTACCCATGTACTATCACTTCTACTCTTACATATCATATTTTTAAAAGAACACACTATTGATGAGTGTGATAATGATATTAGGCCAATAAATACAAGAAATAAAACGAACACTTCTTTTATGGAGGCACATCTGGCTTGCTCAAAGGTTACGCTTGGTTCTGCACTCAAGAATTACTCCTGGTGGTTTTTGGGATGCTGGAGCTCGAACTCAGGTCAGCTGCATGTAAGGTAAACAGCCTATCTGTTGTACTAAAGCTCTGGACCCGAAACCTTTTTCTTTTTAAAACTTGTTAAAACTAGAAGTTCTGGAAACCAGAACATATGTAACAAAAAATTTTTTTTTATCTTCCTCTTTCTTTTTTTAAATGAAAGAACATTGCAACATGAGCAGTATGTAGGGGCTGGTGATTAAGAACTTGCATCCAGTTGCCTTGCACTCAGTTGATCAGAGTTGAATACTTGGTTGGCTATATAGTACACTGAGCATTGACTGGAGTGAACCCGGACTGCAGAGTCAGGAGTAAACCCAGAACAATAATAGGTGTTATCATAGAATGAAACAAAACCAAACAAAATGTCACATATATTTCAGGCTCATCCCATTGAAATTCAATATGGGTATGACATTCCTTACCAAAAGTTCAATTCCTACCTTTTATCATACCTTTTCTCTTGATGTTCTCACTTGCCTTCTTTTTTCCATTACAAACAACAATTAGTCATATGGTCAAAAGTTAACTTCTGTTTTAGTTACTTTATATACTTGTTTTTTTTTTATATTCTACATGTTTGTCATTCTATCATGTTTGTCATTCTACAACATGACTTATTTCATTAAATATAATGCCTTTTGTGTCGATTCCATGTTGATATGTTAAGATTTTACGTTTTTATAGTTGAGTAGTGTATATTTGTAGTATATATTGTATATATTGTAGTATATATTCTTTAATCACTTGTTAGTGCAAACAGGTTATTTCTAGCTTTTGGCGATTGTAAATATTCAGGGATTGTAATTTTTTTGAATTGAGGAGCATATGTTTATGTTTTCAGAATTTTGGAAAGTTGCTATTACCAAAACATAAGTTTTCTACTGTATTATATCTTGTAAAGAACTTATGGTTTAGTGGGGTACACTAAAAAGACCATACATTATTGACTGTTCCTTTCTTTCAAAATGAAATCTATTTTTTTCCATGTGCATTCGAATGGTTTTGTCCTCTGCTTTTATTAATGAAAAGTAAAGAAAGTGGGCCCGGAGAGATAGCACAGCGGCGTTTGCCTTGCAAGCAGCCGATTCAGGACCAAAGGTGGTTGGTTCGAATCCCGGTGTCCCATATGGTCCCCTGTGCCTGCCAGGAGCTATTTCTGAGCAGACAGCCAGGAGTAACCCCTGAGCATCGCCGGGAGTGGCCCCCCAAAAAAAGAAAAGTAAAGGAAGTGATTCTTCGCAGATTCTAGTTTTAGCTCTTCTAGCAGCTTCTCTTCTTTTAAATTGTATCTTCATCATATAAAATATCCTAAATAAGAGAAGGCATAATATATTTTATACAAACATATATGCAGTTATATATACATGCGTACATATACACATGTATGCAAACATCCTCCTTCCCATTTTCAATTAAGCCTTTCTGAAAACCAATTTGAATATGGACATGATATATTGTAACAACAATATACTCCATCTCTACCTCATAAGTTTTGAACTAAAGTATGACCTCTAGATTTGTGTCTACATGCCTTATATGTATATAATGTAACAATATGGGTGTGTTATATTACACAGTAAGAAATACTGAAACAGAAAGATAATTAATTAATTATGCTTACAATTAACAATATTAACAATTAATATTAACAATATTATCTCTGAAAGAAATAAATGATAGATAATATGTTAATATTATACTAAATAATAACTATTAATATGCAATATTAATCATAGACATGTTAGCACTTTTCTATAAATAATTCTATAGATAAATGGAGCTTGACTTGAATTTTGAGGAGGAAAGAACTTTTTAGGTGAATAAGGAGCCTAAAAGAGGAGTTGGAGTCATCAAATAAAATAGTAGGATACTTTCAAGGGATCAAATGACCTAATAGTGACAAGAATTTAATTTGGTAGTGTAAAGTATAACTTTTTAACATATACCTGAATGCGTAAGTGGTGAAAAAATTGACAATATTAAAAGTTTTCTCCTTAGTGGGCAAAAATAAATTAAAATTAAACATTGAATTAACAAAAATGTTAATAATCTGGTTTTTCTGGAGCTCTTTCCCTTTATGCATTGATTGACAGAAAAGGCTTTTGAGTGGATAAACTTTAAGAAGCCTCGATTTAGAGAGCAACTCTCTGTGAAATAAGAAAGAATACAATCAGAGGTTTTCTGTTTTGCTTTTGTCTTTGCCATTTTATCAGGGTGAAGAAGCACTGCAGTTGACACATTTCACTTACTCATATTCTCCAGTGCCAAGCATATTCTCAAGTATTAATGAGACAAAAGGAACTGCTTTTGTTGAAAGGCGATGTCTGATCCTCATTTACTATCCTAGCTAAATGATTAATTCATTCCAGAAACAAAAACAAAGACATAGTCTTATTATAAACATGAAATCCTCAAGAATCCCAACTCTGGACCACCTAGGAGGCCCTTGAGGACCACCAGTCAGGATCAGTCTGGGCAAGATTATGACATGGCTGGAGTTTATCTTAGTGTCCCCAGCTTCCATCTCTGTGTGTTTCAACTTGGTGTCTCATCTTAGTAGTGCCAGGCTCTCATCATCTTTGTGACAATCCTCTTCCCAGAAAGAATTAGACACATGTGTTCTTATTTAGAAGGATTACTCAGAGAGAGGGATGTCTATTTTACTTCTAAAAAGAAGGGGACTTAAACGAAGGAATGGTTCTGTCATAGAACCACCTCCTCTTAAATCAGTAGTCTTATGTGAAAGAATTTGAAGAGGATGAGATGGGGCACACTGTCTCCTCAATCTCCTTGGAAACACAGGCTACTATGAAAATGTGTGTGGTGCTAATGTAGATACTATTCAAGGAGTTACCCAAAGAAATATGCCCTGTTCTAGGCTAAAAGTAGGTGAATGTTGTGGACAATATGATGTCTAAGAAACAACGTGCTCCCCGTCAAGTAAAACTTGTAAGAATTGAGAATATATACAATGAAGCAAGACAGAATGAATCATAAAGGGATACAAAGTGTTCCATATAGAGATCTCCCAAAGACAGGATCTTTCTTAGATGCTAAGAGTCCCCAAAGTAGAAATGAGGTTACTGGCAGACAAGGAACAAATGGTTGGGTAATTTTGGCACACAAGAAGCTTGAGAAAATGGAGTCTCATAAAGTGACTGCATCTTAAATGAGTGAGGCATGTTGAAAAATGTAGGAGTCAGATTTTTGTTCAAAGTTTGTGAGGTGGAGAATATTGATTGGCAAAATATGATGATATGACCCATATTCAAATTGGTTTTTATAATGGTGTGTTGGAAAAGGAAAGGAGGGAGGCAAGGAAGCTCATTTCAATGATCTGTTTATCTATTTGTCTCTGTTCAACAAAAATAAAACCAGCTTCTTCTATGAGGTTAGCATCGTAAACACTAAGATAACACTTTTACCTAGGTAAAAGTGTGAGATACAGGGCCCGGAGAGATAGCTCAGCGGCGTTTGCCTTGCAAGCAGCCGATCCAGGACCAAAGGTGGTTGGTTCGAATCCCGGTGTCCCATATGGTCCCCTGTGCCTGCCAGGAGCTATTTCTGAGCAGACAGCCAGAAGTAACCCCTGAGCACCGCTGGGTGTGGCCCCAAAACCAAAAAAAAAAAAAAAAAAAAAAAAAAGTGTGAGATACAGAGTAAATGAGAAAAAAGATGATAGTGCATTAGAATTGGGAGGGGATAAAATTTTCTTTTGGGTTATCTTCCATTTGATATTTTTCACATATATGGAGGCATGGCTTTTCTACTCTGTCCAAATTAGCTCTCTCTGGGTGTGAAATAACTGGCTGGCATTAGGAAAGGATGAGTCATGAAGAGGCTCTGAGTGGGTGTTGAGCCTTTGGCAGGGTAGACTACAAATGGGCATTTTGAATCCAGAGCTGTGTCTCCCAGAATCCCTGAGAAAGAAGATACTTCCCTGTTCCTGTTACACTTTTTTTTTTTTTTTTTTAGTAATTTTTTTTTTTTTTTGATTTTTGGGCCACACCTGGCGGTGCTCAGGGGTTACTCCTGGCTGTCTGCTCAGAAATAGCTCCTGGCAGGCACGGGAGACCATATGGGACACCGGGATTCGAACCAACCACCTTTGGTCCTGGATCGGCTGCTTGCAAGGCAAACGCTGCTGTGCTATCTCTCCGGCCCTCCCTGTTACTCTTTATCTCCTCTTCATCTGGTGATAGTTGCTCAATTTCTGTGACTGCCTTATTTTCATCATTAAACTTTTCTGTAGAATTACAAAAACCTATGTTTTGAAAGAGGAAAGAGAAATTCAATGTCTCTGTAAATGACAGAAAATAAAGATACAAATGCATAAAAGAAATAAGATTTTAACTATAGGCTAAAATGATGAGTCTGGGGCCGGTGCAGTGGCGCTAGAAGTAAGGTGTCTGCCTTGCCAGCGCTAGCCTAGGACGAACCTTGGTTCAATCCCCCCGGCGTCCCATATGGTCCCCCAAGCCAAGAGCGACTTTTGAGCACATAGCCAGGAGTAACCCCTGAGCATCACCGGGTGTGGCCCAAAAACCAAAATAAATAAATAAAATAAAATGATGAGTCTGTGGTAGTTACTGAATATGTTATTTGTCCAGTAGTGCTAACCTGGCAATATGGTCAAAGGTGAAGAATGGCATTGACCAAAGGAGGAGATCCCAAAGGCTACTTATTTATAGAGGAAGCATAGAGGTGTCTAATGGTTCTGTCACTTCAAGAAGGAACTATTAGCATACTGCCCAGTTACTTTTCTTCATATTTGTTTATTTTCTTGTTTCTCTTCTATTCCTGATCTAGTTATTTTGATTTGAGTTCCTTAAAAAAGGAAATTTTTTTGCAGAGTTCCTCATTTTATTTAATTAATTTAATGCCTGAAAGAATACATGATCTATTATGTTCTTTGTCTTATGGCAAACTTACCTTAATTTTTTTTTGGTTGTTTTTGGTGATGGGGGGAGGAGATGTTTGTGTCACAGCCAGCACTGCCAGAGCTGTATTTAGGACTGAACTCTGATCCTATTGGAGTAAGATGGAAATATATGTAATGCTGTGGGTCCAATAGATATGAGGCAATAAAAGTAAGCACTTTATTCTGGACTATCTTTCTGATCCTCTAACTCCATTTTTGAACAAAGTCTATTAAACTTAGAAGAAGTGGTTTCTCTGGGAGCAGTGTATGAACATGTTAAAAGTGATACCATTTTTGCAGATATTTTATTTGGTTGGTGTGATTTATTATTTAAGGTTGACATTGAGGCTAAGCCATCGTTAAGGAGGAAACAATACTCTCCAAACAAGTGGAAGCAGAAATAAACAGATGGGACTATATTAAGCTGAGAAGCTTCTGCACCTCAAAGGAAATAGTGCCCAGAATACAAGAGCCACCCACTGAGTGGGAGAAACTATTCATCCAATACCCATCAGATAAGGGCTAATATCCAAAATATACAAGACACTGATAGAACTTTACAAGAAAAAAAACTAAGCTCATCAAAAAAAAATGGGGAGAAGAAATGAACAGACACTTTGACAAAAAAAGAAATACAAATGGCTAAAAGACACATGAGAAAATGCTTCACATCACTAATCATCAGGGAGAGGCAAATCAAAACAATTATGAGGTTTCACTTCATACCACAGATACTGGCACACATCACAAAGGAAAAGAAGGATAAGTGCTGGCAGAGATGTGGAGAGAAAGGAACTCTTATTCAGTGCTGGTGGAAATGCTGTCTAGTCCACCTTTATGAAAACGATATTGAGATTCCTCCAAAAGCTGGAAGTTGAGCTCCCATACGATCCAGCTATACCACTCCTAGGGATATACCCTAGGAACACAAAATTACAATACAAAAATCCCTTCCTCACACCTATATTCATTGCAGCATTGTTTACAATAGTCAGAATTTGGAAACAGCCTAGATGCCCTTCAATAGTTGAATGGCTAAAAAAAACCTGTGGTACATATATACAATGGAATATTCTACAGCCGTCAGAAGAGATGAAGTCATGAAATTTTCCTATACATAAATGTATATGGAATCTATTATGCTGAGTGAAATAAGTCAGAGGGAGAGAGATAGACACAGAATGGTCTCACTCATCTATGGGTTTTGAAAAAGATAAAAGACATTTGTGCAATGATTCTCAGAGACAAAAGAAAGGAGGACTGGAAGGTCCAGCTCACGACTTGAAGCCCACCACAGAGAGTGATGGGTGCAGCTAGAGAAATAATTACACTGAGAACCATCATAACAAAATGTGGCTGATTGTGGTTAGTAGAAAGCCTGTCTAAAGCATAGACCTGTGTGGGGTGGAGAGGAGGGACACTTGGGACTTTGGTGATAGGAATGTTTCATTGGTGAGGATTTCTTTTAAATAAAAATAAAGAGAAAAATAAAACATAAAAAATTAAAGTTTTAACTTTTTATTTTAATAATTGTTATAGGACTTTATAAGTTAATATATTATAGGCATATAGTATAAGTACACCTTATGCCCTACATAGTTTCTTTTATAAGAAGTTAATTCTATTACCATGATCTAAAATATAGGATTATGAGAGCATGGTGCCATAAACTTGACATTAGAGACAACTAAGACTGTCTGTTTCTTGACCAGGATATGGGGGCTTGGTACATATCCTCTTATTAATAACCCAATAATAAATTTGGTCCTTCATTTAGTTTGAAGATTCCATCTCCTGAGTTCTTGTAATATAGTCATTTTGAATGGGAAAATGAGAACCAGGCCATTTTGGTTTTCTCATGGTACTGAGCTAGAATATTAAAGAAATTACTCCACTGACAAGAGAGAGAAATCTGTTTATTCAGGTAAAGTGGGTCACTACTCAAAGTGACGCTGAGGAGAGAATGTTTGTTTTATTGTTTTGGTCATACCTGGTTATGCTCAGGTTTACTTCTAGCTGGTGCTAATGAATCACTCCAGGTGGTGCTCAGGGGAGCCTCTTGAGGGAGCAAATTCAGGCCACCTTTCCCACTGAACTATCTCTCTGACTCACAGAGGGAATGTTTAGAACCCTTAAAGTTCTTCAAAATGTCCTTTAGTAACTGTAGAGTCCATCATAAAATTACAGCAATCCCAAAGAGAGTGGCCCACCAAAAGTTTTACCCTTTGAGAGAATTTAGGTCTATCCAATATGGAAATGAGCCCAGTCAACTGATACATCGACTTAAGTGTAAAAGCAAAAGTATTGCATAGTGCAAAAAAGATGTTACAAATATCTACAACAATCTCATGATCAATATTAGTCCTAGGAAACATTTTTCCTTGGTACATATGCACTCTCAGTTTTGTTTCTCTCCTTTACTCCCCTGTCTCATTATTTTGTACAAGTGTTGTTGGAATTTAACTTTAAAAAATTTTCTTTGGGTAAAGTTATGTCTAGAAAAGATCTTCACACATGGACCGAAGTTGAGTGCAGACTCTCAGGAATTTTTCTCCATATTTGGGGAAGAGGATGAGAAGCCATTGTCTTGTGAAAAGTTATATTTTTGTAGGATGAAACCCAGAGCAACTTCTATTGTTGTATGGAAAAGCAAATGCCTATAAAGGATATATGAATGCCCAAGATGTGATGGACACATCAATGTTTGACTATTGCCTTTGAGCCTTAATCTGATCTGCCCTATCAGACACTGTTGGAGGTGTTGAGCCAATAAGTGCAAGTCAGGTTTCTGCTATTAAAGAATCAAGACAAAACCTGAAAAGCTGGAAGAGAAATCCTTCCTATAGAATTCTTGTGTTTGTGGGAGTGGACTATGTGCTTCATTTAATGTGGGTTCAAGGAACTGTTTTTCCAACCATTGCAGAATCATTCTCAACCATCCCTCAAAGCTTCAGCCTCGTTTGGAGGTACTTTTATTCTCTCTCATTGCATTAACCTCTTCTGCAAAGCTCCTTGCCAACACTGGAAATTTAATAATTCCAATCTTCATTTGGATGGTAAACTGCTTCCTGAATTTACTACAGTTTTTGTGGTCTTTTTCTGCTTTTCAGTAATCTGAGAAGAAAAGAAGTAGCTAGGAGGGAAAATTCATCTGGGAATAGGAGTGGAGATTTTCCATCTATCAGAAATACTGAGACTTAAATAGCCATCCTTCAGTCCTCTCTGTTTTCATAAGTCACAAAACTGTCAACTACATGAAAAAGTTACCAATAAGTATCTCATAACAAGACAGATGATCACTGTCTTTTGGGGTCTATGTCATTGTTTACCAAATTAATTAGTTTCTGTTAAACTCAGCTCAATAAATTGTCACCTGATCAGCTCTGATTTATAGAGTCAGTAGCAAGATAACTTTCTATAGAGAAATCAGGTTTGGGTGGGATGCCAAAAATGTGGCAATACTATCCCACTATCTGTGATGCAGTACACAGAGTGACATGGCATTTTTATTGGTTAAAAGACTTTTAAATGAATGATAAAGCTATCAGTTATTAACTTGTGGTGGGACCTGAGTAAAACACTGTACTAAGCTATGCTTGGTCAATTGTGACACACTTTGCACATTGCATGGATTACAAAAGTCAAAGAATGTCACACATGAAGGAGTCAACTTTATCTGTCTTGCTAGAGATGCTTTTTGAATCTTTTCAGGTCATTGGCTTATTTTCAGGTAAAGAAAATTGAGGGGCCAATGTATCCATAGAAGACTCTTCAAGTTTTAACTTTTTTTTTTTTTAGCTAGAAAACCTCTATTTATATTCCAAATTAGTTTCATCTCTTACCAATAGTTTATTTAAAATATTATCTATGTTCTACTTTAGACTTGCCCAGTTATGATAAAATGTTTTTACTTTATTATTGTACTTTGTTTTTATAGTTTAGGCTAATCTGGTATTCTTACTCTAAAAGTCAGCTGTCCCTTGAACTTTTTCCACTCATGAATACTATACAACAGAAAATTTTATACAAGACCAGGTATATAAAAGAACTATATAAGTAGAACATTTTCTGTCAATAAATCAGAATTTCATTTTAAAGTTTTCATCAATTCAGTTTTGCAATCTCATTTAATTTCATGGACCACACTTTAAGAAACTAAAGTAAAATATAGTGGATTTTCCTTGAACCTGATTTTAATTTTATGCCTCTTTCTTTTTTGATTTTGTTTTATTTTTTGGGCCACACCCAATTGTTCTTAGAGGTTACTCCTAGCTCTGTGCTCAGGGTTCTTTCCTGGTGAGGTTTCACGGACCATGTGGGATGTTGGGATAAACCCATGTCAACCACATACAAGGCAAGCACTCTGCCTTTTCTTCTACTTCTATTTCTATTTCTTCTACTTTTCTTCTATTTCTTCTACTTCTTATTAACTGTCAGTCAATTATTTTACTCTCCTAGAGGCAATTTTCTCATCTGATAATTGGAGATAGTTAATTTCATTCAATATTTCTCACTGGGCCTTCATACTACCTATGAAATTGTTTCGTTAGTTAAAGAGTATTTAAGGGAGGCTGGAGTGGTGGCACGAAGCGGTAAGGCATCTGCCTTGCCGGCGCTAGCCTAGGACGGACTGTGATTCGATACACCAGGGTCCCATATGGTCCCCCAAGCCAGGAGTGATTTCTGAGCACATAGCCAAGAATAACACTGAACATCACCGGGTGTGGCCCCCAAAACAAACAAACAGAAAAACAAGAAAAAAAGTATTTAAGGGATGTTACTATTAGTTTTTTTAGTGTTTATAGTTTTGAGAATTTAGATTGTTTCAAAAGAGTTTGTTTGCAGTGCCTGAAAATCGCACTTTGAATTACCACTGAAACTTGCTGTTTCAAATGCTTTCCACTGCTGTACATTAAATATATATTGGTAAAATGCATGGTATTGAATTTCAACAGAACATTAGTTTCTGGAACAAGATCAGACACTTCAGCATATTTCCAGGCAGTTTTGATCTCATAAATTTGTCCTAATACTGCAACCACTTGCTTGTGTCTAGAAGAGTGATTACATAGAAGAGACAGGCATGAGTCAAGAAAGAAAAGAGTGACAAATGATAATTCAAAGATTCCAGAATTGGGAGCAATTGATTCCAAGGTTTTAAATATCAGAGACATATATGTCTGAAGTAGCATGCATGACAAAGCTTTTAAACAGTAGTATGGAAAATATCACAGACCAAAGTATTTCTCTCATGGTATTAAAAATCAACGTTCACCAGAAAATATTGAATTGCCATACATTTTTATTTTGGCTACTGTTTGAAGTTGATTCCAAATATGATAGAAATGGAGAATAAAGTTAATTATCTGCAGAAGTCATGCTAACAAGTGCCAGGCTCATTATATACTTATAAATTCATATAAAATCAGTTATGTCTAACTTATTTGTGTTGGCTGTCTCTATCAATTGTATTTATTATATAGTTAATAAGCAGTGGAGGGCTGAAAGTTTATCATTCACTTAAGAAAGAAGACATGATTTGTGTGTATGTTGTTTTTATTTTCATCACAAAACAAATCATATTTAATAAAAAAATCAAACTAACTCATGCCAAAAATCACAAATGAAGTGTATAACTATTATTGAATTTAAAAATTATTTTCCTAGGGCATTTATTGATAAAAAGGACATATGCTTATACATAGGTGCAAAGGCCAAGTTATTCCTCGGGCAAAGTGTTGGCTATCTATACAGAGTTAACCTGTAAAGATCATAAAATAATTTGAACTTTTGGGGCCGGAATGGTGGTACAAGTGGTAGGGAGTCTGCCTTGCACGCACTAAACTAGGACAGATTACATATGATTCAATACCCGGATCCCTATATAGTCCCCCAAACCAGGAGTAATTTCTGAGCACATAGCCAGACATAGCCAGGAGTAACCCCTGAGCATCACCAGGTGTGGCCCAAAAAACAAACAAACAAACAAACAAAAAAATTGAACTTTTAATGAGATTTTTCCTTTGGATATAATAAAAACATGATGGATTGTCTTGAATTTCTCCCAAATCACTCTCTAGTCTGAAAAGAATGCCTTATAGAAATTTATTTTAATTTGTTAATTATATTCATATTTATACTTATTTATTATATATAATTACATTTAATTAAATAAATAATTTATTTAAATTATTTAAATCTATTTCTATTATTTCACATGATGTCTTCCTATCACTCAGAATTTCAGAATCTACCTCGAGATCACTAAAATACCAGTGTTTCACCACATATATCCCATATATGTCTGTAAGAATACAACTTTTTAAACAGTTATGTCTTCTAGATATCTCACTTCCACTTTCTGGTTTCCTAGTGTATTCACTCCTTTTCTAGAGGCCCCTACATAGCAGGGGATTGTGCTTTGTGCCCAGCACACAACTTACAAGCTATAGGCATTTTAGGTGCCCACTACCAAGTCTCCGAATACATTAAAGGAACAAATTTTTCTGGAGAAGGTACAGGGAATTCCAAAAATGGGTATGACTTGATTAGCCTGGTTACATAATATTGAGAAAGGGTTCACTTAACCCTATCCTTCTTTGGGGGATTTATCCACATCAATGAAAAAAGGCAGCCTATTTTAATTAATAATTTTATTTATTTATTTATTTATTTATTTATATTTATTTTTGGGTTTTGGGCCCAAACCTGGTAGTGCTCAGGGGTTACTCCTGGCTCTGCGCTCAGAAATCACTCCTGGCAGGCTCAGGGGACCATATGGGATGCCGGGGATTGAACTCAGGTTTGTCCAGGGGATTGAACTCAGGTCCGTCCAAGGTCCACAGCATGCAAGGCAAATGCCCTATTGCTGTGTTATCGCTCCTACCCTTAATTAATAATTTTTAATTGAGTCACCATGAGGTACACAATTACAAAGTTGTTCATAGTTGGGTTTCAGTTATACAATGTCCCACACCCATCTATTCACAAGTGCCTATTTCCTATCACCAATGTCCCTAGTTTCCATTCTGTGCTTCACAAACCCACCTCTATGGCAAACATTTTCTCTTTTTCTCTGTTTCTTTCTCTCTCTCTCTCTCTCTGACTCTGTCTCTCTTTGAATCTTGTTTTTGTCTCTCCCTCTCTGACTCTGTTTCTTTCACCTTTATTTCTTTCAGATTAAGTATACTGAAATATACCCTCATGTGTATGATCAATTAATCTTCGATAAAGGAAAAAATAAGCTAGAGCAAGAAAAGCCTCATCTACAAATAGTGTTGGGAAAACTGGTCAGCTCTTTGCAAAACAATGAACTTAAACCTCTCATTTTTTGCTGGGGATTGAATCCTGGTCCATCTGGAGTCATCTGCTTGCAAACGCTCTACCGCTGTGCTCTCACTCTGTACCTTAAATCTCTTTTTAATGCTGTGTGCAAGTCAAAACATTTCAAAAAGTAGTCAATTAATTGGCATCATACATGAAACCATAAGATACAAAGAAGAAAATGTAGGTAAAGCAACTTTTTAAAGTAGTTAGGCAGCAAGAATCCTGAGATGACTTTTCTTTTCACTTCTTTTTGAAGCCACACCTCAGAGTATTCAGGACTTATTCTTGGCTCTATACTCAGGTTAACTCCTGGCAAAGCTTGGGGGTCCATATTGGGGTGCTGGGAGTAGAACCCAAGTTTTTACATGCAAGGCAAGTGTCCTGCCCATTGGACTAATTCTCTGGCTCCAAGATGACTTTTCTGATGAATCCAGTCATTGTGTGTAGGATTTTAATTATCTTTTGTAGTTTGTAAAATCTATTTACCCAGAATTATGAAAGAACTTTTATATAAATTACTTTATTTAAAGATGATATATCATGTAGTTGACATAGTTGATAGAATATATTTGTTTTCAGTGAGAGTAAAATTACTAAAAAGAAAAAGAAAAGAAAGAGAAAAAAGAAAAGAGTGCAGAAGCAAGAAAGTTTGTGAAAATCATTGTATTTTGCAATGGGAGTATTAAGCTATTAGCTAATGGTTTAGTGAGCTCTTGGTACTGGTTGATCATTTTGTAGCTTTTTTTCATTTCTGGACATTAGGTGGCTTCAGATAAACATTGATGTATAAACTGGTGTATTGCTACTGAGATGACAGTATTTAAAAATAATGGAGTTGTTACATGGCTGCAAATGGAATTCCAAGTATTATTGCTGACACCACTTTTGTGGGTTGTATTTTCAGCTGCCAGGGCTTCTGGATGTACAAAAAAGGTGTGTGGGGGCAGGGTGCCCACACTTACTCCAAAAAAAAAAAGTGATGTCAGCCCAAATACCAGCAAACCTGGGTTTTGGTTACATTGGTAGCTTTGTAGAGAGCTGTTAATGAGTTGTGAAGATGAACCATTGTCAAAATGGCAGTTGAGGGTAGTGGGTGCAGCTGGCTTGACTTTGGCAGGGTAAAGGCTTGGCTTATCCTATCCTTAGATTACCAGTTTTTTGCTTTGTGACCTCTGTACCTATGATTTTTAATGACTTGATATGCACCTCTATTGAGTATAGAGTGAGTCTGTAAAGGTGATCAAATGCAGACATGGTGACTGCATTCATGAATGTTGAAAGTAATTTTAGATTTGATCTCTAGAAATCACTTTACTCATTTTAATTTATTTATCTTTTAAATTTCTTATATGGGGTTGAACTATATAATGCTGAGTGTTATTCTTTGTTCTATATGCTGGGGTTACTACTTGTGACATTATATGGTATTTGAATTGAACTGGTGTCAGCCACATGAAATCCAAGAACTTTGCCTCTTAAAGTAAGTCTTGTCCCTTTTTAATCCATTTTGTCAAAAAGAAACTGAAGTACAGAGGATGAATTTACAGATTTCTTGACTCTAAAACCATTGCCTCTAAATATTAAAATAAATGAGTATCAGTTAAAATGAGGTAGCTGTTCAAAGAATGTCTATGTGCCCTTTGAAATCTCTAAAATTGGTGTTTTCTGTTTTCTGTAAATGTGAGCCATGTCAAGGTAAACATGACTGCAAATACTTTTCTAGAAGACTTATTTTATGGTAGAGAGTACTATGCTATTTGTTAATATGTAACAGATTATCCTAGAACTTCTTAGAATACAAGAAAACACATGCTGTCACAGTTTTGATGAATCAGGAATCTGGGTTACCTGCTGTAGAGCTCATTACCAAGATGTGGGCCAGAATTATATCATCTCTGAATACCTGGTAGGAAAAATACACTTCCAAATTTACTCCCATGGTTTGGTGAAGAAATCAGGACTCTTGGGCTGTCTGACTGAAGTTTTTCACACTGTTGACTCACAGAGGATCTGGTCCCGGGAGCCTTTTCAAATGACAACTTTTCAAATGAGCATTTTATCAAAGGTAGCCTTCGCAGAAGGCAAAAGAGGGACAATGATAGCAAAATACAAGCAACAATCTTTTCTTACCTAATCTCAGAAGTTATAGCACATTTCTTTGCTCATAATTTTTATTCATATTTTTGGAAGTAAATCCACAAATTAGATACTAGTTTCAAGAGGAGAAGACCATATCCAGGTATGAATATAAAAGGAAGAAAATATTAAGATCCATTTTAAAAAGGTTATCTCCCATTTTTCTTAAAACCCATAGATGAGTGAGACCATTCTGCAACTTTCTCTCTCTCTCTGACTTATTTCACTCAGCATAATAGATTCCATGTACATCCATGTAAAGGAATATTTCATGACTTCATTTCTCCTGACAGCTGCATAATATTCCATTGTGTATATGTACCACAGTTTCTTTAGCCATTCATCTATTGATTGTGTTTGGGTTTCAGTCATGTAAAGAACACCACCCATCACCAGTGCAACATTCCCATCAACAATGTCCCAAATCTCCCTCCACCCACCCAACCCCTGCCTGTACTCTAGACAGGCTTTCTATTTCCCTTGTACATTTTCATTATTAGGATAGTTCGAAACTTAGTTATTTCTCTAACTAAACTCATCCGTTTGTGGTGAGCTTCATGAGGTGAGCTATAACTTCCAGCTCTGAAACCCAAACACAATCATGTATGTAATAAATTTGTTTAAATAAAAATATTTTTAAAAAAGGTTATCTCTCATAGTGGTGTGATCTTTTTTCATCTTATATTTAACACATAAAAATACTAATTTCTTTTGGTTTGCAGAGTTTATCAGAATCTCCTGTGGTAGCTTTACTTTGCTTGATCACTCTTCAAAATTAGATAGGGATCAAGACTTCAGTACAATTGATTTTCCTCATACTCTTCAAATTATTTTCCTCTCTGCTGGATCCTCAGAAAGTCTGTGTTCATAGAAACTACTTTAGGTATGATAGCACACTTTCAGATCTTGATCTTAGAGAAGAAACTATAAAAGGACTCCATGGAGACTTTAGCATTGAAGCATTTGTATTTTTAATCCTGATTTTATACTTCAAGAACTGTGGGATTATGAACATTACTCAGAATCTGTTTCCTCATCTATAAAATGAGACCAATTAAAATGTGGGGCCTGAGTGGGTAGAGTGCTTGTCTTGTGCGTGGCTAACCTGCATTAAATTCCCTGAAGCCCAATATGGTCTCGTGAGCACCATCAAGAGTGGTTTCTGAGTACAAAGCCACGAGTAACCCTGGAGCATTTTCAGGTGTGCCCCCAAAAACAAAACCAAAAAATGTGGTGCAAAGAGCCTTCTGCTTTTATAGTGGTCTTTTTGAACTGTGAGGTTATAATTTAGGATAATTTTGTTAATGTATTCTTTATTCTGTAAATAAAGATCAAACAACTGTGTAGAGAATTTTTTATGTCATTTAAGAAAAGATAATGTATTTGAAGCTATTTAGCATCATTTGTGTTACCTGGTGCATTTTTGTCATGATACATATCCAAGATATGTTAGCTAACATTATAATAAAGTCTCCTAACATCGTACCTTAAAAAAACTTATTGAACTTTGGTACCTTCATTTCTTCTGAAAAATTGAGAAAATAATATTAATTACTTCTCAGTATTATCATTAAAATTAACATATATTAAACATATAAAGTGCTCAAACCAGTGCCTGAGACATGATAAGTCTCAAAGATTCAAACAAGTATTAACATTATTTTACTTTATTTTATTTTTGGTTTTCGGGTCACACCCAGCAGTGCTCAGGGGTTACTCTTGGCTCTGTGCTCAGAAATTGCTCCTGGCAGGCGCGGGAGACCATATGGGATGCCGGAATTCCAGCCACTGTCCTTCTGCATGCAAGGCAAAAGCCCTACCTCCATGCTTTCTCTTCAACCCTAACATTATTTTTACTAGTGTTTGTTTATAATTCATTTTCTCTTAAAGAACACTATTTAGTATAAGTGCTTAATATAAGGTTTTATTTTTTGTTCTTGTTTTGGGGCCACATCTGGCAGTGCTCAAAACTTATCTCTGGCTCTGTGCTCAAGGACTCTTGGCAGTGATCAAAGGACCAAATGGGGTCTTAGGGATTAAATCTGAGTTGACCTTGAACAAGGTTAATGCCCTACTGGCTGCACTATCATACTAGTGCTCAATTTTATATTAACATTATTTTTATAATTAATATACCATGGGTACGTTACCCATATTATATTAATATATCAATCATAGCAACGTATGTGGACGTATTATTTTGCTGTAAAGGACACAATGAAATTTTATGTTACATTATTTTATATATAACATTGTAAAATAAAAATCCACAAGTTGTGAGACTGCCCCAAACACCATATTTCTAAACCCTACACGGCTGGATCTGAAGAAGCAGGGTATCAGCAAAGAAATAATATCAAGCCAGTCAGGAAAGGATAATCATGGTGTCTGTGGCCTTTTGCCTCATGCTCTCTCTCCTCAGCCCCAAGCCAGAACTGCTTTTTCTTTATTCAAAACAATTCCCAATACCAGGAGGGGAAGGTCAAATAATCCGGGTGGGCTTTTATATAACAAAAGAAGAGTTTTAGGGAAAGGGGAAGTTGGGGGTTGATACCTTGATATCATCTTTTTTTCCCCTTGATATCATCTTACACAATGTATATAGTATGTAGTATTTGTTAATTTGTTTTTGTAATATGTTTATATTAGTATATTCTTTTGGAAGGATGACTGGTCCACAGCTGCTGGTGGTTAGGGGGGTCATTCCTGACTCTGTGCTCAAGAGTACTCCCTCTCAGCAGTTTTCAGGGTACTGCATGTAGTGCCAGGGACTCAAATCAAAGTCATAGACATCACACCATTCAAGGCATGTGACTTGCCTCCTTCACTATTTTTCAGGTTCTTGTGCTATTGTATTCCAATTGGTTCAAGATAGTTTAATGGTGATGTTTCAGAAAGTCTAGAGTCCTAGCTCAGTTTGCTGAAATGTAAAAGATGAAAATTGTTCTCTGTGCATTATAGAGTGGACACAGAAGCAACAGTCCTCAAGTGCATGTTTACTTGGATTAAAAAAATTACTGGCATTAGGCTTGCTTCTCTCAGCAGATAATCACACCAATTACTCTTTGAAGCAGAGTTGATATGTATGACCCTATGCCCCTTCTGAGTCTCTGTATGAGGGAAAATGGGGTTTGACTGAATCCCATGTCTTCTCAAAGCTTTTTTTTTTTTTTAATAATTTTTATTGTGACCAAAGTGAATTACAAATCTTTCACAGTAATATTTAAGGCATAGTGACAATGAATCAGGGCCATTCCTACCACCAGTGTTGTCCTCCTTCCACCCCTGTTCCCAGCATGCACCCCATATCTCCCTCATTTGCCCCCTGGCCTGCTAGTGTAAGTGGTCCCCTCTGTATATGACTTGTTGTAGATTAGATATTGATTCTGTTGTCATTGACTTTGGGGGTTTGGTGTTTGAATCTGATCAATTTTATTTCCACTCAATGTTCATAAGACTGTTTGGTCCTGGTACCTTCCATCTTGTCCCCCTCTCAGTTCCTGAGGCAGAACAAGATGATTCAAGTTGTGTGGTTCTGTTGGGAAAAAAAAACTGGGAGGGTTCCATCTAAATGTTATAAATATCTCAAAACTTTGTTTTTAAGCATTAAACTTATACTCTGAATTATTTTCTGGTAAAATCCTAGGAAAGTATTTACTAGTACAGGAACAAAGAACTATGATTCTTTAAAACAAAAACAAAAAAATAAGTATGAAAAGCATAGTTGGCAAAGAAAATCCTGACCCATCTTTCTACCTTTCTTATCTTTGTGAAAATAACTAGAGGTTGGGTTAGCCTTTAAGCATATACACCAGTGAAAAAAACTAAGCATGAGAACAAAAAAATTACAATTTTTTTATTGTTTTGGCCATTACCCACTCATATCAAGTGTGTGATGAGTCTGAGGTTCCCAAGACAACGTATGAGATCAACATTATAGTATCACATTCAAATGATCATCTAAATTTTTTTAATAGGCTAACTTATTTAGTTCCAGGTGCTCATTCTCCTTGCCTGGTTAGCATTTTGGTCCTTCCAATGAATGAATGCACATGTTCTTTGATGTCAGTTTGACTTGCCTTCCTCTTGAATAGCTATTACAGAAATTTAGTCAGGGTTTAAACATATCAAGTTCACCCATTATTCTGAGAATAGCAGACTGGTTTCCTTCCCTGGGAAGAACGTCTCTTATAACAAGGTACAGATCAAGACAATGCTTGAAATTAGAGGTTTTAAACATTCAACAAAGGATATTCAGAGGAGTATTTGGTAAGAGAGTGAAGGAGAAGATGAATATGCTCATGAAAGAGGGAGGGGAGTAGGGAAAGGAGAGAGAAAAAGGCACACACACAAGTTAGAAAAGATGGAGAGAGAAAACAAGAGAGTGAGAGTTTGTGGTGTGTGTGTGTGTGTGTGTGTGTGTGAAAGAGAGAGCAAGAAAGAGAGAGATCCTTTTGGAAATAGTCATTAAAATAAAACTTCAAATACTGCTTCTGGGAAGAAAATCTCTATGTTAAAACATAGCTTCCCTCCAGTAAGTTCTAAATTAAGTTAATAAAAACAAATGGAAGCAAATGGTCAAGTCTGTTTTCTGAAGGCCACTGTGAGAATCGGACCTTGGCAGTCATTTTCCTGAGAAAAATTGGTTGGTGGAGGGAATATAATGATTTCTCTTGATTTATTTTTGCCTGAGATATAGGGTGAATCAGAGCACCACACCACTCTTTCTTGCCCTCTCTCACTTTAATTTTCCTTAAATAATCCCTCTACCATTTTAAATTAATGCAGATAAAATCCCCAATATTCCTACCTTTGGAGGTCTCAAAGCTAGTGAACAGATTTGTAATGGATCATTCAGTGCTCCTGAAATAGAACAGATCTACAAATTACTCAGGTGTTTATAATATAGATAAAAGGTGGGTTGCCCTGCTAAAAAATAATGTATTTTTCTTTTACTGCATCTTGGGAAAGGTCAAGTAGGATTAATTTTTTAAGTTGACCAAAGCAAAGATAGATGACTTGATTTTCAGTGCAAATTTGGTTATGTCAGCTCAAGGAGTACCAGAAATATGATCGATTAACCTCTGGAGACACAATAGTATATTTCATTTCAGTCCCTTTGGTGTCGCCGTGGGCACTGAGCTGTCCTTCAGGATGATGGATTTACAGGGATTTCCAAATGTCTATTAATGCCCTTCACCCACTTTGCTGAGATCAGTCATATGAACAAATGGCTTGAAGATTTAGTATGAAGATGCTATAAAAGGAGTCATTGGTTTCTCTTGTTTACTGAAGTTAGTATGTCTATGAGAAGAGAGAAGTCAAGAATTTGAGAACCGATTTCATGGAAATAAAAGCAATAATTGAGATACTAAAATCTAGGAAGCATTGGATGAAAGATTTTTATTTTGAAGAAGATCTTTACTTTGAGATGTGTTTTTAAGAAGTAAGTTTAGAACTTTCTTTATGCATCTTATCTATTATTATTTGCACACTTTAGGAAAATGGCAACCCCCGATAAATGAACAAACTTGTCTAGAAGGGGAATGGGGGGAAGAAATGCATACAGTTAAAATCAAAACTAAAAATGGTAAGAGAGAACTATGGGGACTGGTGCTAATCTTATATTGAGTATTCAGAGCTTGAGTTGATGAAGAACTGAACATACAAGTTGCTAGAACCTTTTTTAAAATAAAAGTAGGCATTTGATTAAAATATTTTTATTTCTACTTTTAGTTCCCAATATCAAATACACTTAAATATATAAGATATGGATAAACACAATTATAATGATATTTTTCAAAGTATATCCTGAACAATTGTCTGTAGTCACACCGACCATAACACAATGAGATAAAACTGAAAATTTGCACAAAATAGCAAAGTACATGCTACAGGAAAATCAGAGAAGGGTAAATGAATTTTACAAAGAGGAAGACTTTACAAAGGAGCAGAAAGCATGAGCCTTTTATGTAGATAAATGTTAGCCTTCTGAAGCAAAAGTTTGAGAAAAGGAATGTAGGAGAAGATGTGGGCAATAATAAGCTCATCAACAAATATTAGTTTAGCACATACCATGTGTTAGATATGGTTCTAGAGTATTTTAGGGGAATTCTGATAGAAGCATGTGTGTGTGCTTCTCAAGGAAACTAGTGGTGAGATAAATAACATTGAATAAATGCTAAAGAGAAAAAAAAACAAATTAGGGTCCAAAAGTGGACTGTAAATATTCTCACTGAAAATAAAAGTTTTGAGTGGAGAACTGGAGGATGTATGGGAGGAAGCCATGTGACTTCTTGGAGGAAAGAATGTTCTTGAAGAAGGAACTACAGAAAAAAAAAAAGGTGTTAAGATGGTTAGGAGAACATGGAGGATCGCAAAGACTAGGAGAAGATCTAAGGGAAGCTCTTAATGGAAGTTGTACTTGGGTTTTTAACTTCCATGAGGTGAGAAAATGTTGTAAGGTTTGGAGCAGAAGTATGTTTCCTGGCAAAATCTCACAGCACCTCCTCAGCTACTGTGAAGATAACTGGTATTTTTGTACCACATTACAGTTGCTAAAGTGCTTTCATACACATTTCTACACAGCACCTCATTCACAGTAGCAGGAACTGAGATTCAGAAGAGTTAAAACTGCATGCCACATATTTTATATCTAATGAGATTTTATACCAGGACACATCACTCTAGGTCAGGCTCTACATTAGACTTGTTTTTTTTTATACTCTACAGTTAACATGGTTGGAATACTCAGAAAAAGAGGAATTTTCAAAATTTTCTTGTTAATTTATAAGGACCTATTATTTCTTATTTTTTAAGTCTCCATTTTCAGAAAAAAACTTTTCTCTCTGTGCACTTGTTGTGTCCAGATGTTAACTCAAAGGCTATTTGGTTTGAGTGCAAGTGATTAAAGATTGAACATATGAGAACAAAACTGTATCAACCCAGATGTTATTGCTCAATTTATCAATAATTACAATGTTGGAAAATGTAGATACATGATCTTTCTTAAAGTTAGAAATGGGTTAAGGCTGACTTGGAATTTATTTTTATTTTTTTAAATATATTTTTTATTTAAGTAACATGATCCTAGTTGGGTTACAGTCACAAACAGAACACCCCCCTCACCAGTGTAACATTCGCCCCTCCCTCCTTCCCATCCCTAGCCTGTATTCAAGATAGGCATTCTACTACAGTTATTTGTTTTAAGTTCAGTAAATTGTATTTTTAAAGGATAAGAGTAAAAAACTATAGTAAAGGTGTGATAGTGGCAATCGCCGTTGTTTGCATAGGTCCAGAAAAATGGGGAAAATGGAAAAAAATCCTTTACCTGATTACAAAAAGACCTCACCCCAGAAGTTTATTGGCATACCAGTCTGTCCAGCCCGAGTCATTCTCCGTGGTCCCGGTGAAACTTTTTCACACCTTAGCTATTGTTGATATCAGATTCTTATATTTAAAGATTCTGGATTCTGTGCATTTCTTTCATCGATGTCAAGCTGATGTGGAGCAACCTCTAGTTTCAGCATACCATTAAATGCGGAGCCATCTGCCCTGCAAGCAGGCTGTTGCTGATGACTTTGAATTTAAGTCTATTGAAATAGTAAGTTTGATATTTTGGCAAGTTTAGGGTAGATGGGGAGGGAAAGGGGTGGCTGAAATTTCTTCCCAGGGATTTTTTAGCTGAGTATGTTGTTGCAATCAAATGTCAGGGAGAGTGTAGATAGGCAATGGATCATGTTTTTTCTATTCTCCAATGTCTTTACCAGGAATGTTTCCCACATTCTAGGGGAAAAAAATCTATTTTTAATGTTAAATGCTTTTTATTGTTTTATTTTAAATTTAAACATTTTTTATTGAGACAATTGTGAATTACAAGTCCTTCATAGTTGGAGTTCAGGCATATAGCAACAGTAAATTTCAGCCATTCCCACCACTAGTGTTGATCTCACTCCACCAAAGTTGCCAGAGTTCATCTATACCTCCACCCTTTGCCCCCTGGCCTACCAGTGTAACAGGTCATTTTAAGTTTAGATTGTTATAGTTGGGGTCTCTTGCTTCTATTGTCATTGACTTTGGCTTGGATATTTAGTTCTGATCATTTTTTTCTCTACCAATGCTTGAGACCACTTGACCCCTAAGGCACATTATTTTTCTTTTCTCAACTTGTAGAAAGATACAAAATTATAAGGTAAAACAAAATAATTCATGTTCCAAGATCCTATGAAAAAGGCAGAAGCCCCTATCAAAAAGATACAAATAAAAAGTAAAAAAAAAGAGGGAGTGGCATTTATTTATTATTATTTTTTGCATAGATGCAGCAAGCATTGGGGAAACTAGAAAGGAAATACACCGTGTCTAAAAAAACAGTGTCTCTATCCATGAAGCATCTTGTCATAAGACTGACTAGAGGCTCTAGGCATACTAATTGTCCAATCCCAAGGTCTTTCTTCATTGTCCCAAGAAATTTCTACTCAATTGTGATCATCGCAGTCAGGCTTCTGTAATTATGGATCTTGGTTTTTGCACAGATCCTATGTCAAAGCTGGGTGTCATGGAGGGTCTTCTGATTTTATTTCACTACTCGTTGGTGAGATAGGGAAAAATTCCCTGAAAGCAAGTTGTTTTCTGGTCATCAGGGTGTTATATAACCTACCCTGGAGCAAGTCAGCGTCAGGACCTCCCCCAGTGAAAGTTTGGTTCCTGGTGCTGATGTAGACAACTGTACTGGTTCCAAGGAAGAGAGCCAAGGTTCGGGTTTGCAAGATCAATGATGCCTAAGTTGAATCACTATGACAAATGTACAGAGTAAAAGGTACTCTTGAACTATAAAATTTGTGAGTTCTTATCCTTTATTAGATAAGAACTTCTTTCTATACATAAGATGTCCTCATTTTAATGCGAAAGGGAACAAAGCTATGTGATATTACTGGTACACGTGTGGGTAAAATTAACAAGCTAAACGATCTCTATTACCTGGTTCTAATCTGAACTCAGATCCCAAAAGAGAGTTCTCTACTAAAATTTTCTACTAAGCAGATTAAAAAAAAGGGATGGGGAAAGCTGCCTCTGCCTACAGAATTATACACTAAGAATTATAATTACTAAGGAAATGCATGTACAGAAGCATGCAAAGGAAACATAGCTTTGAGATAGTCTGCAGGGAAGATAAAATCCAGGGCAGTTTCATATCACAACATAATATTGTGTAGACTGAGAAATAGGCCGCAGAATTCAGGGATCAGTTAGTTTCCTCAAGCTGAGGGTATCTCCAGAGCTGAATCTGATAGCAAGCAACAGTACACAGTAAGGGAAGGTGGGATGAAAGAGGCTGCATAGGATAAAACAACAGGAGCAATGGCAATAGCTTCTTCCCAGGCCGAGAGAAGGTGGGCTGGTAGGGTGTCCTTTTGCTTTGGGAGCTGGCTGGCAGCTTGCTGTGGCAGGGTTCGAGTTCCTGAGGAATTAAGAACTGAGGGCAAAGAGTGTTAAATAAGGAGAGATAATTTATCAGGGTGAAAAGGGTGAGAGAATAGAAGCGAATTTGTAAGGTGGTAAGCAGGCGATGGGGAAAAGGACTTGTTATATATAACAGCGACCATATTACAACATAGACAGGCATTATGTACAATACAGGTTAGACAGACTTTGAAGTGTCCATCACATACACATACCCACATAAACAGATACTGGAGATTGATTTGTAGGTTGCAGTTTAAGAACTGATCCTCATGGAATGGGTCTGAATGCTTAAAAATATATTGCCAGAGAATCAGGGGGGAAGGTTTTCCAGTTTCTTGGCAAATTATCATTGGTGAGGGTAAACTTTGCTGAATAAAAACTTTCAGAGTAAGACTGTGCATGGAACATTTGTAAACAATCATAATGTTCACATCTAGAGTATTAAGCAACATAGTAGTGAGTATTGTAAGAGAGGTCTACCCCATATTTATCATCTACTGGGTCTTGAGCTTACAAGTTTTTTTCCTGAAAGCAAACCGACAACATGGGCTTTATGATATAATAGTAAAATAGCTTGAATTAAAAAATTGCAAAGCAATACTCAATGAATGGGACTTTAATAAAAATCTATGGTATACAGTTGTCTATTTCAATGGTCTCTGTGGCCATAAACATTAGATCATAATAGCAGGTTGTAATCAAATGGAAAATGAATAAATTAGAACATTTTGTCAGGATATTATATTGAACACTGTATTTGGAGTCTACTATGGTATATCTCTGAAATGTGAAACTAGGGTGACCAACCTTTATCTCCACGAACGACTGTGGACAAAGAAATTAAATATTTATTATAGACATATTAAAATTAAGACGTTAAAACAGTCTAATAGTGAGCATTGCAGTGGGAGTCCCTGGCTTCCAAACACATTCTACATGTTTCTGTAAATAAAACCATTAGGGCATTATTAAAGAACTCTATAATAAGAAGTAGATTGAACACTTGTTCAATCTAAAGAGCTGTCTTTATTGTCTTGATTGCTGCAGCTTCCTTTAAAGCAGTGGTCCTCAAACTATGGCCCGCTGGCCACATATTGTATTTGTATCTGCTTTGTTTCTTCATTGTAAAATAAGATATATGTAGTGTGCATAAGAATTCGTTCATAAGTTTTGTTTTTACTATAGTCAGACCCTCCAATGGTCTGAGGGACAGTGAACTGGCCTCCTGTTTAAAAAGTTTGAGGACCTCTGCTTTAAAGTATAAAAGAGAATAAAGGCTTTTGTGTTTCTCCTCTTCCACTCAATTTGTTTCCTTCTCCTTGTTATACCTGGCTCCTATGGTACCCAGGATACCAATGTGCTCCTTTGTGTAGTTATTCTAAATACTACATAAGTGATATCATTCTGTATTTATCTTTATTCTTCTGACAGTTTATTTAACATGATATCTTCTAGTTCCATCCATGTTGCTGCAAATTATATAATTGTATCATTCCTTTCTGCTATGTAATTTTGCATTGTATATATTTACCACGCCTTTATGCTCCCCTCGACTTTTGTTGGACATCTAGGTTGAATTCAATTCTTAGCGATTGCACTTAGTACTGCAATAAATAGCGGTGTGCATACATTCTTTTGGATGAATGCTTTTCTGTCCTGGGGATAAATACCCAAGAGAGGAATTGCTTGGTCATATGGTAGCTCAATTTTGAGTTTACTGAGAACCCTACCTATGTTTTCCATAGGAGTTGGACCAGGCAGCATTCCCACCATCAGTGGATGAGGATACCTTTCTTTCCACATCCCATCAACAGAGATTATTCCCATTATTTTTGATAGGTGCTATCCTCATTGGTGTAAGATGATATCTCTAGACTTGAATTGGATTTCCCTAATAAGTGATGATGAGCATTTTTTTTCATGTGTCTGTTGTCCAGCAGTTGGTCTTCCTTAGAAAAGTGCCTGTTCATCTCCTCTCTTTACTTTTTGATATTTTAGGTTTTGTGAAGCTGACTTTTGTATATCTTAAATATCAAACCTTTATCTCATGTGTTGATTGCAAATTTTTTCTCCCAATCATTTAGCTGTCTTATAATTTTAGCCCATGTTTCTTTTGCCATACAGATTTCTTTTGTTTGTAGTAGTCCCATTTATTTTAGTAGTCCCATTTATTTAGGTTTGAAGCTGTAGATCTTGCCATTGGTATCTTAGCTTCAAATATTTCTTTGAGGTCTGAGTCTTGTAGTGTTCTGCCTAGGTTTTTCTCAATGAACTTTATGGTTTTAGGTCTGATCTCAAGGTCTTCAATTGATTTTGAATAGACTTTTTTTGTAAGGTGTGTGATATGGGTAAATCTTTTTCTTACACATGGTTATCCAATTGTTCCAACACCATCTGTTGAAGAGACTGTATTCCATTTAAAATTATTGGCTCCTTTTTCAAAGATTAGTTGACCATATACTTGGGGATTTGTCATTAGATATTTTAATTGGACCCATTGTCTGAAACTCTGTCCCAATACCATACTGTTTTGATCTTTGTAGTAGAGCTTCAAGTTAGGCAATGGATGCCTTCCAGTTTCTTCTTTTTCAGTATTGATTTGGTGATCCTAGGTTCCACAGGAACTTTTTCTTTTAAATAATTTTTATTTTGACCAAAGTGGATTGCAAATCATTCACAGTAATATTTTAGGTACATAGTGACAATGAATCAGGGCATTCCCACCACCAATGTTGCCTTCTCTCCACCCCTGTTCCCAACATGCATCTCATATCCCCCACCTTTGCCTCCCACCCCCCATCCCGGACTGCTAGTATAAGTGGTCCTCTCTGTGTCTAGCTTGTTGTAGACTGGATAGCGATTCTGCTGTCATTGGCTTTAAATTTGGTACCTAAGTCTTATCATTTTTTATTTCTACTCAATGTTCATACTACTGTTAGGTGTTGGTGGCCTCCATTGTTTCCCCCTCAATTTGTGAGGTGGAACAAGATGGTTCAAGTTACCACATGAATTTTATAATTGATTTTTCTAAGTCCTTGAAGAATGTTGCCTGAATTTGAATAGGGATTGCATTTAATCTATGTAGTAGTTTAGGTAAGATGGTCATTTTGATGATATTGATTTTTCCAATCCATAATTATCAAACCCAGTGTTCTTTCATTTCCTTAGGTCCTCTTCAATTTCTTAAGTGTTCTAAGTTTTTGTGATCTAGATCCTTCATCGCTCTTGTTAGGTTGATTCCTAACAAAATTGATTCATGACAGTTTTAGACACTAATTTAAATGACATGCATTCTTTGATCTCTTTATTCTCTGAGTTGTTATTTGTATAAAGGAATGCAATTGTCTTTTCTGTGCTGACTTTGTAGCCAGAGAATTTGCTGTATTGTTTTATTGTTTCTAGTAGATTTTCTGTGGACTCTTTAGGGTTTTGATATATATCATCATGTCATATGCAAATAGAGATAGTTGGAATTCTTGTGTTTAAATTCCTTTGATTTCCTTCTCTTATCTGATTGATACTGCTAGGACTTCTAATACTTTGTTTAATAAGAGTGGGGACAGTGGATATTCTTGCCTAATGTCTGACCTCAGTGCAAATGCTTTCAGTTTTTCACCCTTAAGAATAAAGTTGGCAGTAGGCTTCTTATAGATAGCTATTACTATTTTGAGGAAGGTTCCTTTCAGTCCTATTTTGTTTTCATCAAGAATAGATGTTGGACTTTATCAAATGCTTTCTCTGCATCAATTGACATATTCATGTGGTTTTTGTCTTCCTTTTTTTGATGTAGTGTCTGATGTTGATTTATTTGCATATGTTGAACCATCCTTGCATTCCTGAGATGAAACCTACTTGGTCATGATATATAATCTTATTGATGTGTTGTTGGATTCGGTTTGCTAAGATTTTAAGGATTATTTTTATTCTCATGATTGAGATTGGTCTGTAATTTTCTTTCTTAGTGATACCATCATCATCTTTGGGAATGAGCATAATATTAGCTTCATAAAAGGTATTATTAATGACTACTAACTTTTTGATGTTTTGGAAGAGTTTAAGGATCAATGGTAATATCTACTCTGAATGTTTTATAGAAGTCACCTGTGTACCCATCTGGTCCTGGACTTTTATTCTTGGGGAGTTTCTTAATTACTGTTTCAATTTCCTTACTTGTGATTTTCCTATTTAGACCGTCAACTTCCTCCTTATTAAGTATTGAGATATAATATTTTACCAGAAATCTGTCCATTTCTTCTGGGCTCTCTAGCTTAATTAAGTATAATTGTTCATAATTAGTCATCATGGTGTCTTGATATCTTGGGGGTTATGTTGTAATCTCTCCCCTTTCATTTCTGATGCAATTTATTCATGTATTTCCTATTTTTTTCCTTTTGAGTCTTGCCAGCAATTTGTTTATCATACTCATTCTTTCAAAACTAGCTCCTGATTCAATCAATTCTTTGAATTTTTTTTTTGTTGTTGTTTCTATATTGTTGATTTTTGTTTTTGTTTTTGGCCTACACCTGGTGGTGCTCAAGGGATACTCCTGGCTCTGTGCTCAGAAATCACTCCTGGCAGGCTCGGGAACCATATTAAATGTTTGGAATCGAACCCAAGTTCATCCCAAATGGGCCATGTCCAATGTAAATGCCCTAATGCTGTATTGCTCCAGCTCTATATTATTGATTTGTACTGTTGTTTTTATTATTTTCTTCTACTTGTGGTTGGGTTCCTTGCTGTTGGTTTTCCAAATATTTAAGGTGTTCATTTAGGTTGTTTATTTTGTCATTTTCTTCTTTCCTAACATAGACCTGTAATGCTATGTGTTTTCCCCTAATTATTGCTTTTGCTGTCTTCCATCGATTTTGGTAATTTGTTTCTTCATTGTCATTTAATTCAAGTAATCTCTTTATTTCTTCCTTAATTTCTTCTTTGATCCAGCTTTTATTGAGCAGATTAGTCTCAAGGAGTTAGATTTTTTTTTTACATCTTCTTTTTACAGTCAATATTTATCTCTGTTACACTGTGATCTGATAGGGTGCTTGGTATAATTCTTATATTTGTGAGTTTATGTAATTCAGACTTTTGCCCTAGAGAAGGTTCCATGTGCACTTGAGAAAAATGTTACACAGTCTTTTGAGGATGAAAGTTTTTGTATAGATCCATTAGTTCTGGTTCTTCTTCTTCCTCATTTAGGGTACTTATGTCTTTGCTAGTGTTCTGTCTAGTGGATTTGTCTAGTGGCTATAATGGCATGTTGAAATCTTCCACTACTGTCATATTTATGTCCATATGTTTCTCTAGTTTTGTGAAGAAGTGCCTTACAATTTTTCTGGCTCTACATTTAGTGTATAAATGTTGATCACATTTAGTATTTCTTGGTCTATTGTTCCTCTGATTAATAAGTAGTGTCTATCTTTATCTCTGTGTACTTTTTTGAGGTTGAATGTAATTTGGCCTGATAAAAGTTTGGCTGTCCCAACATTTTTTTTACAGTGGCTTGTATAATTGTTTTTAACCTTTTACTCTGAGCCTGTGTCTATCCTGAACTTTTAAGTATGTTTCCTGCAGGCAGCAGATGTCTAGATTTTGTTTCCAACCTGCTACTCTGTGACTTTTGATAGGAGAGTTTAGTCCATTAACATTTAAGAACACTATTTATAGAGAGGCTGTTGTGCCATTATATTGTGTAGGATTGTTGTTAGGATTGGATATTTAGTTTGTGTAATTGATCTCTAAGTAGTTCATTTGGGGTCATTTTGGTTAGCATGAATATTGCAATATTTTTTTGTACAAAAATATTTTTAATCTTCCCTCCCATTTAAATTAGAGTTTTGGTGGGTAGTGCACTCAAGGTTGAAAGTTTCTTTCATTCAGTAGTTTAGATATTTTATTCCACTCTCTTCTTGCCTGGATTGTTTCAAATGAAAACTTCTGGTTTTATTCATAAGTTCTTGCCTTTATACTTGAGGTTTATCTTCCCCACTACTGCTTTAAAGTGTCCATCTGTCGTTGTTTATTTACCTTTTGGATCACTATATGTCTTGGTGTTGTTAGGTTCTGACACTCGTGTGGAATCTTGGATTTGAACAGCAGCTTCTTTCCAGAAAGTGGGAAAGTTCTCTGCTATTATATCCCTCACTAATTATTTTTCTCCTTCCCTTTTTTCTCCAATCTGGCATTCATATAAATCTAAAATTATTTCTTTTGTCTTTGTTCATTAAGTACATTAAATTTTCTCTCTCATTTTTTGACATTTTTTTGGTCATTGCTGACTTGTAATTTGTCTTTGAATTCATCTTTGTGATCCTCCATGTATATATATTATTATGCTACTATGGATTGCTAACATGTTTTTTAATTCCCTTCGTTCCATTTGTATAGATTTTCTTATTTTCTGATTGAGTTCTTCTTTGAGTTGTTTGAATTGTTCATCTATAGATTTTTTTTAATTTTTCATGCTAATGATTCCTTGATTTCTATTACTAAGACATTAAATGCTGATTTTATGTCTTTATCTATAAAGTTCAAGCATTTTGGTGGACTTAGAAATTTGCTAGTTTTTTTCCATATCTCCAGCTGTAGGTGTCTTCCTTAGTTTCCCCATGGTTCTTTGCATTTGGTGGGTTGGAGCTTATAATGTTGTAATATTGAAGCTTCAGGGTGTTAAATAAGTGGTCTATTGAACTGTTTGTATAAGAGGTGGTTAGAGGTATATCTGTTTTAGAGATTATTCTATACAAGCAAGGTTATCAAAGTATGATGCAAATATTGCAAATTA
The DNA here is from genome assembly GCF_024139225.1 of Suncus etruscus. Lineage (NCBI taxonomy): Eukaryota > Metazoa > Chordata > Mammalia > Eulipotyphla > Soricidae > Suncus > Suncus etruscus. Next base: position 23,909,675 of record NC_064849.1, read on the forward strand.
GTTCATTGGTTTGCTATTTTGTTTTTTTAAGGATTATGAAATTTATTTATTTTAATATATGACATCTTTAAGCACTAAAATTACAAGCATAATTGTATTTGATTTTCAGTCATAAACAAAATTTTTTCCCTTCACCAGTGCAAAATTCCCCCATCAATGCCCCCTTCCCCCACCTCTGCCTGTATTCTCGACAGGCATTCTACTTCTCTCATTCTTTAAGATTGTCATGCTAGTTGTTAGTATAGTTATTTCTCTAATAGCATTCGCCACTCTTTGTGGTGAGCTTCTAATTGTGACTGCCTTTCCAGTCCTTAAATCTATTGTCTCTGGGCCTTATTACAATAATGTCTTTAATTTTTCTTATAAAACCTAGACGAGTGAGACTATTCTGTGTCTATCTTTCTCCGTCTGACATATTTCACTCAGCAGAATAGGTTCCATGTACATCTACGTATAGGAAAATTTCGTGACTTCATCTCTCCTGACGGCTGCATAATATTGTGTATATGTACCATAGTTTCTTTAGCCATTCATCTGTTGAAGGGCATCTTGGTTGTTTCTAGAGTCTGGCTATTGTAAATAGTGCTCCAATGAATATATGTCTGATCTGCCTCGAACTATATGGTATAAGTTCAAATATCTTCCTGGTTTGGGGCCTTGAGAGTGGATAAGCGGGCCCATAAAGTTTTTCTGGTAGCAGGAAGTTTGAGCTTCTGTGGCTTCTGCTAAATCTCAGAAAGAGAGTTGGGAGAGGGGGTCTCTGGGGTCCTTGTACCCACCCGCTAGAAGGTACGATTTGTGAAGCTTGGGAGACAGGGGTGTAGTGAGGGTTGAATGGGTGGAGCTGACAAACTTGTCCTGGGAGTGGAAGGTTTGAACTGTGGCTGCTGCCGAATCCTGGAGAGAGGGTTGGGGGATGGTTTCCGAGTGTACTCCGGGTGTTTAAAGTGGGTCTCAGGGTTCCTGTGCTTAATTAGGGTTCCTGAAGCTTGGGAGACGGGGATGGGCATGGATGGGCAGAGCCCACAAACCTGTCCTGGGAGCGGAAAGTTTGAGATCCTGAAGCTGCTGCCGAATCTCTAACCTCGTAAAGAGCTGTTAAATTCTGTTTAAAACATGTTTTCTATTTTGGAGACTTTTGTGTTAGAACGGTCTCCTTTTAAACTTTATAGGTAAGAAATGCAATTAGTGCATTAGAATCTTAGTGAATATTTACTCATATAAAACTATCTAGCCAATGAGGCACAATTGTTTCCTAGAATTGAGAATGTTTTTCCTTGTAGATCAATACAAATTCACTAAAATTCTTATCAGTTGAAGTTGGAGAAATAGTGCAGGAGGTAAGGCATTTAACTTGAATTCAATTGCTTCAGCTGTGATGGGTTCAATTCCCTGAACAAAATTCCCTAAGCACTGCCTGAAGTAGGTTGTTGTAGATGAAGGTGGAAACCATGGTCAAGATTCAGAACATGAATGGGTAAATTATAAAGTTGATATTTTAAGATTTATCTGGTTCTTGTATATTTTATGTTATGGCCCTAGGGAGCAAACTCAGGGCTTTAGACATGTAAGACAGGTGCTTTACCACTAAACAGTACCCCAGGCCCTTATTATTATGGTCTTTTAAGTATCTAATAAGAAATTAGTGATTCCCAAATTCGTTAAAATAATGCATGCCCTAAAAAGTTGTGTGAGTTTTTTGTGATGTTCACTTTACATATTTTTGCAAAAAAAGATATTTGCAAATATACTTTAATTTTCTATCCTTTTACTCATTATCATTCATGTAAAGTGTCAAGCCTTGAATATGGTTAGATTCACTATTGAGGAAAGAGGCTATTCTTGGCCACTATAAATTAATTTGATTTTTTTCACACTGTCCCAAGTCATAAGAAAAGCTCATGATGAAGGGCCAGAGCAAAAGCACAGTGGGTAGGGTGTTTGCCTTGCACATGGCTGAGCCAGGTTTAATTCCTGGCATCCCATATAATCCCTGGAGTCTGCCAGGAGTAATTTCTGAGCATAGAGCAAAGAGTAAGCCCTGAGTGCAACAAACAACAACACAAAACAGAAACAAACAAACAAAAAACAAATAACAAAAAAACTCATGGTAAATTGATTGTATTCTTCTAGCTCATTTATTATTATTTTTGTTTTGTTTTTGGGTTATACCTGGCTCTGCACTCAGAAATTGCTCCTGGAAGGCTCAGGGGACCATATGGGATGCCAGGAATCAAAACCCAGTCTGTCCTGAGTCAGCTACACACAAGGCAAATGACCTACCGCTGTGCTATCTCTTTATCCCTCTTTTAGCTCATTTATATAAAATAATTAGAAAAGTTATTCACTTTCAGAGAGTATTAATAAGGTACTATTTACACAATTTTATACTATTATCTAGATTAATAATTTTAGGATTTTTAAAAGATACATTTAAAATATTTTAATAGCTTTTTTGGGCTTCAGATCTATTTCACATATTAGTAAACAAATAGCCAAGGAAAATTCAGAAAGCAATATACCAACCTGTACCATTCTTTTATATGTACTTTTGATCCCCAAAGTCTGGACTTGGTTTTATTGTTAAATAATGTTTTCTTCTTGATCTGGTTATTTCTGGCATTTTCCCTGTTATAAGAAATAGGGTATCAATAAACTCAGGAACAAGGATTATTTGGATTAGAATTTATAATTTCTCTAGTAATCTATTTTTAAAGGTATAGAATACCAGTAAATTTTCTCTGCTGTTATAATTTTATTGCTTTCACCTGGCCTGGCTTCTTCATGCTACTTGGGGAAAAGAAAGTGTTGGTTGAGTAAAAGCTCCTACTGTAGACTGGGAAAACCCATCTCCCTCACTTTCATGATGTGGGCTTTGTGCCTCTCTGAGCTCATCCTGCCAACTTCTGTCTGAAGATGCTTTGATCTCATCTCACTACCTTATAAGGGTGTGGGAAGGATTAATTAATCACCACTTATAAGGGACTTTGAAGATGAAAGTGCTTGTTAGTGCCACTGTCTTCTCTTGGCTTCCGCGTCTCTGGATTTTACTATGTAGAGCATCCCCCACCCTCCCTTCCTGAGGTAGAGACTCTGTTTGAACTTGTAGGGATAGTTATTTTACTGGACTTGCAAAGAAAGCAAGCTGAGTTTTGCAGTAGAGAATAAGGAAGCAGCCTTTATTACAAACTTTTCTGTGCTTGCCAAAACAGAACAATGTATTTTAAATCAAACTCCTTACCTACCTTTAGAAAGAGTTTAGTGGGAGTATTGTAGACATGTAATAGATGTATATGTCCAACCTTTTTATAACCCTATATGCCCTTACAAGGTAGCATAGTCAGTCACATTTAGGAACATTTCCTTGCCTTCTCTACTCTTAACCCCAGTGACATAAGTCCTAGTCCTTATCATGCTTCCCTGAGGCTACTACCTTTCTAATTCTGATTCTTGCCTCATTCTTTAATAAAGTGATACTCATAATATCCCTTGATCACCTCCTAATACCATCCAAAGGAAAATTTCTTTTCCAAGTTAATAGTACTTCTCTTACTATCATGCCACTCAGAAAGAGGCGGGTCATTGATGGGCTTTGGAATGTGGGTTTGACCTTAGTAATAATTCCCCTAGACTCCACCCTGGACTGTCAAGGGAGCATTAACTTCTTATTCATAGTATCTAGAAGGTTTGCTCTTCCTGTTCTTCCCATGAGCATTAAGCACAGTTTCAAAGCTTTAATAGTTATCATAGTGTGTTTTGAGCTATCCAAAATGGATTTTAATAAATAAAAAAAAAGGTAACCTTTTGTGAGAACTTCAAAAACAAGTAGACTCCAAACCAAATGAATGCTTAATTCTTCCAGACAATGATGATGATTTGTAAATAGACACGCAGCCAAATAAAACTAAGCATTAGCCTATTTTGTCTTTCTGAACTCCTTACCTTAGTTTGGGGTTGCTGAATAAGTGTCTAGGTTTGAAATCTGGCTTGGGTAATTTATTTGCTTTAAAGTTGTGCTAGAACTGAGGTAATTTATTTTTCATGTCTTTATTTCATCTCAATCTATTTATGTGTTTTCTCACTTACTTTAGAGTCAGAATAATTACTGTGATAATTATTATTTTAGAACACCTGTAAGATACTAGGCTTCTGTAAGATACTTTTATTTTAGAGTTTCATTTACTCTTTATCATAGTATTTGGAAGCAAATTTTACTACACTCATTTCACGAACATTCAGAGAGATTGCTTGTTTTTCAAGGGTCATGAAGACTATCAATGGCAAAGATGAGATCCAAATTCAGAAAACGTTTCATTTCCTGTCATGAGCCCATGCTCCCACTGTTATTCCATTCTTCAGAATATACCAAATGCCACAAGAGAATGCTGATACTTATTTGATACGTAATTTGTTTGAAGAACTTTACTACCTGTCATCTTCAATGGTAGAAAATACTTAAAAATCTTTCTAGCTGATTTTCTGGTCTATTAGGATTATATAAAATATGTCTAGAATTACATTGAACAAACTTCTTAACCTCTTTCAGTTTCAATATTTTTACCTATAAATGGGGGGATAATAATTCAATGCTCCACACGAGTATTTGTTCTACTATTATGTGTGTGAAATAGGGTAAATACATTCATTCATTAGGAAGAAACAACATTGTTTTCATGAGATTTAAGAAATACTGAACTAGTAATAATTGAAAGAAACTGGCCATGAGAAAAATTACTTGGATAGGTCCTACATGAAAGGATGGCTTTCAACACAAAGTACTGCGTGTGAGTTTGGGGTAGGAATCAATAGATGGGGAACAGTCTATCAGGTGATAAAAAGAATTAAGTGAGATGCATGTTGGGTTTGAGAGTAATAGCAGTTTTCTCTGTAGAGATGTTTAGTAAAACTTTGAAGTCCACATAGTGAAAAGAGAACAGAAAGGCTTGGAAGCTAGCTGTGGAAAAGTTATATTTAAGTATATAGTGGAGGAGATCATATAGAAGGAAAGTATGCAATCAGAAGCAAATCTTAGAGACAGAAATCTGTGAAAATCTGAATCAAGGACTAAACATCTAAAGGGGAACCAGAAAAAAATTTTTAAATAAAATTATAGAGCTAGAAAAATCAGGACATGCATTTATAATAACCAAGGAAAAGAGGATTTCAAATAAATGTTGACATTAGTGATGAGTTCAGCAGAAGTTAAGGCTGTGATTTTGTAATTAGCCAAATAGTGGAAATTTTTGGAATTTAGTTTCTGAAGAGTATTGGGAGCCAAAGCCACATTGCCAGAGACTGCAGATGACTTTAACATTGAGATCCTTGGCCCAGAGAATGGATGCTTCAAGATAATAGTATGTGAGAGTTTGAGTATCTCTTATCCTTTCAGGAGCAAGATTGGCCATAAATGGGCTAGATAATTAGCACTCTGGTTTCAGTTAAAATAAAGAGTGAGTCAGGCTTTGAGTGGACATAGTTCACTTGAGGTAGCATCATTAATGGCACAAACAAGGGAGCAAGGAGAAGAGATAGAGAAAAGAATAGATGCCATGAAGTGGTGTAGTTGGGTCGTCTGGTAGTTCGATTTCTATTTTTTGGAGAGATTTCCATATTGCTTTCCATAGAGGCTGAGAAAGATGGCAGCATTGACAATAGTGGATGAGGGTTCCTTTCTTACAACAACCCTGCCATAGCTGGAAGTTTCCAGATTGTTTCTAGAATGGCACAGTGAGAATCTGATATTCTCACTGTGTGAGATGATATCTCAATCATTTTTTGATTTTCATTTCCCTAATCATAAGTGATATGAGTGTTCCTCCATATACCTATTGGTCTTTTCATATATCTTCTTGGGGAAAATATCCAGCTATTTGTGAATGAAGTCATTGAATCTTTTGTTGTTTACTTTCATGAGTTCTCCATAGATTTTGTATCACAGTCCTTTAGCTAATATAGTATGAATGAGGGAAATGGGTACACAAAAGTGGGTGTGGTGTTAGAATTATCTGCATAAGAAATCATAATTAACTGCATTGTAAATTGAAGAGAGATAAAAATAAGAATTAGAATATGACTAAAACCCAACTACAACATACTTGTCATCATGGTGCTTAAAGATATTTTTAAAAAAATAAATAAATAATAAAACATGTGATAATTTGAAAGCAATAGAAATTTACCATATATCATAAGTAGAAGAGAAGGAGGAAGAAAAGAATAAGGAGGAGTAGAAGGAGAAGAAAAGAAGAAAACAAAGAAGAAAAGAAGAAGATCAATGTATAAAACTACTGATTATATCTTGCACCCAAGAGCATATTGGGTAAAAATAGAAATAAAATTTTTGAAACTGAGTGAGCTCACTGAAAGGAGAAGAATGAGTCTCCCCAATAGAACAAGAGAGGACTGATTTTAGGGAGAGAACTATCTTTATTGGGCATGAGCTGTTGGCTTTATTCCATTCTTTAATGAAGAGAGTATGTATTTGATTCAGTGGGTGGGTTATAGCTGTCTTTTCTTGGAAAGCTCAATTTTTTTTTTACCTGCAATGCTGCAATGGATCCTCTACAACTTTGCTATTCCTTTGTTGCCAACTGGAAATTGTCATGGAGGTTTTTAGGACGGTGCAAGATAGTAAAGTGTCTGGAACTGGAGATAAGAAAGTCAAGGCTATTAACTTTGCAGAAGATAGAAATTTGGGGGCTTTCTTTTAGCAAACCCTTCTGTGGCTTGGTGTTTTGCTAAAGATAGGTCCTCTCCATTCCTAGATGGTTGGTGCTTTTGTGTTTTTTTTTTTTTTTAATAAGAAAAGCATGGCAAGTCATTTCTCTCTTTTTTTTTTTTTACAGATGAACATTGATGCAAAAATTCTTTTTTTTTCCTTTATCTTTATTTAAACACCGTGATTACAAACATGATTATAGTTGTATGATTACAGTCATGTAAAGAGCACCCCCCTTCATCGGTGCAACATTCCCACCACCAATTTCCCAGATCTCCCTCCTCCAACCCCCCTACACCTGTACTCGAGACAGGCTTTCTACTTTCCTCATTCATTCACATTGTTATGATAGTTTTCAGTGTAGTCATCTCTGCAACTGCACTCATCACTCTATGTGATGAGCTGCATGTCCTGAGCTGCACCTACAAGCCCTCATCTCTCTTGTCTCTGAGATACTGCTTCCACTTGCTTGGAAAGTGCTGTCTCCTCCTTAAAGATGCCTTTAGTCTCAATGTCCTGGAATGTTTCACCTACATGTTGTTCTATATACCTTATAGTTTCAGTTCTGATATCAAGGTCTTTAATCCATTTGGATTTTACCTTTGTACATGGTGTTAGCTGTGGGTCTGAGTTCGCTTTTTTGCAAGTGGCTAACCAGTTGTGCCAACACCACTTGTTGAATAGGCTTTCCCTGCTCCATTTAGGATTTCTTGCTCCTTTATCAAAAACAAGGTGGTTATATGTCTGAGGAACCTTCTCTGAGTACTCAAGCCTATTCCACTGATCTGAGGGTCTGTCTTTATTCCAATACCATGCTGTTTTTATAACTGTTGCTTTGTAATACAACTTAAAATTGGGGAAAGTAATGCCTCCCATATTCCTTTTCCCAAGGAGTGCTTTAGCTATTCGAGGTTGTTTGTTGTTCCAGATGAATTTCAGAAGTATTTGATCCACTTCTTTGAAGAATGTCATGGGTATCTTCAGAGGAATCGCGTTAAATCTGTACAATGCTTTTGGAAGTATTGCCATTTTAATGATGTTGATCCTGCCAATCCATGAGCATGGTATGTGTTTCCATTTCCGCGTGTCCTCTCTTATTTCTTGGAGCAGTGTTTTGTAGTTTTCTTTGTATAGATCCTTCACATCTTTAGTCAGGTTGACTCCAAGATATTTGAGTTTGTGTGGAACTAATGTGAATGGGATTGTTCTCTTAATGTCCATTTCTTCCCTATCATTATTAGTGTATAAAAAGGCCATTGATTTTTGTGTGTTAATATTGTAGCCTGCCACTTTGCTATACGAATCTATTATTTCTAGAAGCTTTTTGGTAGAATCTTTAGGGTTTTCTAAGTAGAGTATCATGTCATCTGCAAACAGTGAGAGCTTGACTTCTTCCTTTCCTATCTGGATTCCATTGATATCTTTTTCTTGCCTAATCGCTATAGCAAGTACTTCCAGTGCTATGTTGAATAGGAGTGGTGAGAGAGGACAGCCTTGTCTTGTACCAGAATTTAGAGGATAGGATTTTAGTTTTTCTCCATTGAGGATAATATTTGCCACTGGCTTCTGGTAGATGGCTTTGACTATATTGAGAAAGGTTCCTTTTATTCCTATCTTGCTGAGAGTTTTCATCAAGAATGGGTGTTGAACCTTATCAAATGCTTTTTCTGCATCTATTGATATGACCATGTGATTTTTATTTTTGTTGTTGTTTATGTTGTGTATTATATTGATAGATTTACGGATGTTAAACCAGCCTTGCATTCCTGGGATGAAACCTACTTGATCAAAGTGAATGATCTTCTTGATGAGGCACTGGATCCTGTTTGCCAGGATTTTGTTGAGGATCTTTGCATCTGTGTTCATCAGGGATATTGGTCTGTAATTTTCTTTTTTGGCAGCATCTCTATCAGGTTTTGGTATTAAGGTGATTTTGGCTTCATAAAAGCTATTTGGAAGTATTCCTGTTTTTTCGATTTCATAAAAGAGCCTGGCCAGAATTGGTAGTAGTTCCTCTTGAAAGGTTTGAAAGAATTCATTTGTGAATCCATCAGGGCCTGGGCTTTTGTTTTTGGGTAAATTTTTGATTACAGTTTTAATTTCCTCAATAGTGATGGGGGTGTTTAGATATGCTACCTCTTCTTTATTCAACCGTGGAAGGTTATATGAGTTCAGAAATTTATCCATTTCTTCCAGGTTCTCATATTTAGTGGCATAGAGTTTCTCAAAGTATTCTCTGAATACCCTTTGAATCTCTGCAGTATCTGTAGTGATCTCCCCCTTTTCATTTCTAATACGCGTTATCAAGTTTCTCTCTTTCTTTTGCTTTGTGAGTTTTGCCAATGGTCTATCAATCTTGTTTATTTTTTCAAAGAACCAACTTCTGCTTTCGTTGATCTTTCGGATTGTTTTTTGGGTTTCCACTTCGTTGATTTCTGCTCTCAGCTTTGTTATTTCCTTCTGTCTCCCTATTTTTGGGTCCTTTTGTTGAGCACTTTCTAGTTCTATTAGCTGTGTCATTAAGCTACTCAGGTAAGCTCCTTCTTCCTTCCTGATGTGTGCTTGCAAAGCTATAAATTTTCCTCTCAGTACTGCTTTTGCTGTGTCCCATAAGTTCTGATAGTTTGTGTCTTTATTGTCATTTGTTTCCAGGAACCTTTTGATTTCCTCCTTGATTTCATCTCGGACCCACTGGTTATTGAGTATGAGGCTGTTTAACTTCCAGGTGTTAAATTTTTTCTTCTGTGTCCCTTTGCAGTTCACATCTAACTTCAGAGCCTTGTGGTCAGCAAAGGCAGCCTGCAAAATGTCTATCTTTTTTATTTTATGGAGCTATGTTTTATGTGCCAGCACGTGATCTATCCTGGAGAATGATCCATGTACATTGGAAAAGAATGTGTATCCAGGTTTCTGAGGATAGAGTGCCCTATATATATCTACTAGGCCTCTTTCATCCATTTCTCTTTTCAGGTCTAGTATATTTTTGTTGGGTTTCCATTTGGTTGACCTATCAAGTGTTGACAAGCCTGTGTTGAGGTCTCCCACAATTATTGTGTTATTATTGATATCCTTCTTCAGATTTGTCAACAATTGTATTAAATACTTTGCTGGACCCTCATTCGGTGCGTATATGTTTAGGAGAGTGATTTCTTCTTGCTGTACAAATCCCTTGATTAGTACATAATATCCATCTTTGTCCCTTACAACTTTTCTGAGTATAAAGTTTGTGTCATCTGATATTAGTATGGCCACCCCCGCTTTTTTAAGGGTGTTGTTTGCTTGAATGATTTTCCTCCAGCCTTTGATTTTGAGTCTATGTTTATTCTGACTATTCAGGTGTGTTTCTTGTAGACAGCAGAAGGTTGGCTTCAGTTTTTTGATCCATTTCGCCACTCTGTGCCTCTTAACTGGTGCATTTAGTCCATTGACATTGAGAGAAATAATTGTCATGGGATTTATTGCCATCTTTGTGTAGAAGTTTGGTGTGTTTTTTGTTCTGTCTTGTTTTTAGAGTAGATCTTTCAGTTTTTCTTTTAAGGCTGGTTTTGAGTCTGCAAAGATTTTGAGCTGTTTATCTGTGAAGCCATGTATACATCCTTTAAACCTGAAACTAAGTTTTGCTGGGTGCAGTATTCTTGGCGAAGCATTTATTTCGTTGAGTTTTGCCATTACGTCCCACCACTGCCTTCTGGCCTTGAGTGTTTCTGGTGACAGGTCTGCTGTAAATTTCAAGGATGCTCCGTGGAATGTAATTTCCCTTTTCGATCTTGCTGCTTGCAGTATTCTATCTCTATCAGTGGGTTTCATCATGGTGACTAGGATGTGTCTTGGGGTGTTTCTACTGGGGTCTTTTTTAGCTGGTACTCTTCGGGCATGCAGGATTTGGTCACATGTTTTCTTTAGCTCTGGTAGTTTCTCTGTGATGATGTTCTTAACCATTGATTCTTCCTGAAGATTTTCTTCTTGGGTCTCTGGAACTCCAATGATTCTAAAGTTGTTTCTGTTGAGCTTATCAAAGACTTCTATTTTCATCTGCTCATATTCTTTGAGTAAATTTTCCATTGTCTGATCATTTGATTTGAGGCTTTTTTCCAATCTCTTCTGCTGTGTAAAGTTGTTATGCATCTCGTCTTCTAAAGCACTAATTCTATCCTCAGCTGCTGTTAACCTGTTGGAAAGCTCATCCATTATGTTCTTCAATTCGTCTACTGAGTTTTTCAGACCTGTTATCTGATCTGATATTTCAGTTTGGAGTTTTCTGATTTCTATCTTCATATTCTCTTGATTTTTATTAGTGTTCTGATTTATACTTTCTTTGATTTCCGTTAGCAACCTCCATATTTCGTCTCTAAACTCCATTTCTGAAAGACTGCTTAGGTAGTTGGCCATTGTTGGGTCATCAGAGTTTCCATCTTCATTCTCTATGGTTGAAGTTGGTCTGCGTAGTCTCCCCATTGTCACGCTTACACTGTGGGTTTTTCTACGTGTTGTGGTGGTACTCATTGGCTAGGTGGAGGCAAGCTGTCAGGGGATGCCCGGGGAAGCCCCCAAATGTCTGCCAAGCTAAGGAAACCAGCAAAATTCTCTTGTCCACAACTCCAACAGAAAACACACGCCTCAGCCGAGACACACCTTGAAGAGATTAATGCTGGAGGAGATCAAAGTTCCCAGGTTGATGCAGGCTGGGGGAGGTCCCAAAATGTCTGCCGGGCCTAGGGGTCCAGCAGTCAGCCTTATCCGCAACTCTGGCCCCCAAACACTCACCTCAGCCGAGGCAAGCTGTCAGGGGATGCCCGGGGAAGCCCCCAAATGTCTGCCAAGCTAAGGAAACCAGCAAAATTCTCTTGTCCACAACTCCAACAGAAAACACATGCCTCAGCCGAGACACACCTTGAAGAGATTAATGCTCGTCATTTCTCTTTTTAGGGTAGCACTTGCTGTCTTAGCCATCTGTCTCTTTAGGGGAGATCAGAAAACTGTTTCTCCTCAATTGCTCATTAGTATTGACAAAGCATTGATCTGGTAGAAGCAACCCTTAGCACTTTCTGACTAAATTTTCTGTCTACACTTAAGACATCAAAATAAGCAACCTCTATTGTCTACCTCCAAATCTGCCAAAGTAAAAAACCCAAAACCATTCTTCACTGGAATGTCAAGTGCTTGCAATAGGAGATTGTGGATAGAAAGTTCATAGAGTAACAATAATCAGAGATGGACTGGGCAAGTCAGAGATAGGAGAAGAGAAAGAGTAAGGAGGGAGTCAATATTTCCTAAGAGCTTCATATTAAGGAACCCTTGTGAGGGCTTTGACATGTGTCTTTCAGTCATTTCACTCTCAATATTCAACAGGAAGAAACTGGTTTGAAAGACTAACTTTGCAAAGAGCCCCAGAGATCCAGTTTGTCTTCAGCTCATTGAACTGCAAAGTCATCTCAGCAGTCACTAGTTCACCTGGAGTGTTGTTCACAGGGGGCAGAGCCCAAACAGTGGCCTGTGATGTGTTTGGACAGACCATCTCATTGGAATGATGCTCTTTCTGAATGTGTACTTTTTGTCTTCCCTGCATTTGTAAGGAGTAATTAATCGTTTGGTTTTAAAAGGTTCCCTGCAGGCTTAAAGGCTGTTCATGGAAATCAAACTAACTAAATGAATAATGAATTGTGTTAACAAAGGATATTATTATCTTTTCTAATTATTAAAGTTGTTAGACTTGAATGTAAAATTCGTTATGATTATTCTACAACACTGAAAATAAAAATGGTTATGTTCATCATGCCCTGATTTTCTCCTCTGTCTCCATTTCCCTTGACCTTTTCTGGAGCTGCATCCTTTTGGATTGATCTTTCCTTGAGCTCAACACCTTCAGATTCCTGCCCTACCTGCTCATTGCTGTTTTCTCCCTGACCACTGTCTGAGGAACACTGCCTTCCCAGCTTGGAATGTTGCCCTTCCCTTTCTATTCATCTTTTTTACCCCTGTTCCTTAAAGGTCCCTTTCTGTATCTACTCAATTAATCATGCAGCTCAGGCAGTTGTGTTGTTTCTGGCTTTCTGCTCCCTCCCCTGATACCTTTCTCTTCTGTGTCCTAACCCTCGGGCTCTTGGCATCAACCCCAGCTAATCTGATAAAGATCATTCTGGTGAATGTTCTCAGTGGAAAAGACCTGGGCAGCAGGAGGCCCCGAGGCAAACTCCTCCTTCACCGGAAGAGCTGCCTATGAATGTTTGTGTTTTGTTAATGATTTTCAAGTTTAGGTTTCATGTTTTAAAAAAAGAAAGATAGAATAAAATCACCAAGAACCTTCTGGGAAAAAAAAAGAATGGAACAGGCCAATATAATTTACCCAACCATTCTGATACCCTAGTTATTTTTCTTCTCTGCTTCTGTAAGAGGGTGTTGAAGTACTGATCTTGAGTTCCATGCTTTTTAAGTGGACACTATTTTAGAAGCATCTTGATTTCATTTCAATACCATCATCGTAATTATCTCCTTTATAATTATAATTCCATTGTGTTGATGGAGCCAGATTTAACAATTCTCATGAAAATAAGAATTTACTGCTCTAAGACAAATGCCCCCAGAGTATGTTAGGCTGTGCGACACCACTATTTTTAGTTTTAAAAGAAAGGCCCAATTATTTTCTAGAGTGCCTGCACCAGTTTACATGGAGTGAATGAGAGCTCTAGTTTAATCACATCCTCCTCAAAAGTGTGCATTTTATTAGAACTACTTTAAAGTATTTTTCATTTAATAACTTGTCCTCTATAATCTCATCTGAAGACTTGTCACATTGAAAGGATTAATAGTGTTCCTTTCTCTTCATACAGTTGCCTTTATACTGTAAATGTTCACACCTTTCTCTCGATCACTTGAGATTTTACTGACTTTGCTTCTATTCACTACATTGTATCCTTGGGGTGCAAATTTATATTTCAGTAATCACTAATACAACTGGCCATCTTTTCATGTGCATGTGCTTTCCATGTCTATTGTCCTTTGTCCTCTCTACAAGTGGATTATTTATGCGTGTTGAATTTTTACATAAAGTTTACCATTAGAGGGGCCGGAGCAGTGGCACAGTGATAGGGCATTTGCCCATGCAGCTGACCTAGGACTAATCACAATAATACCCCAGTGTCCCATATGGTCTCCCAAGCCAGAAGTTATTTCTGAGCTCATCGCCAGGAGTATCCCTTGAGCGTCACTGAATGTGACCCAAAAAGCAAGAGAGAGAGAAAGAGAGAGAGAGAGAGAGAGAGAGAGAGAGAGAGAGAGAGAGAGAGAGAGAGAGAGAGAGAGAGAGAGAGAGAGAGAGAGAGGAGGGCTGGAAGTTCCAGCTCACTACATGAAGCTCACCACAAAGAGTGATGAGGGTTGTTAGAGAAATAACTACATTGAGAACTATCCAAACAATGTGAATGAATGAGGGAAGTAGAAGCCTATCCAGAGTAAAGGCAGGGCTGGGGTGTGGAGGAGGGAGATCTGGGACATTGGTGATGGGAATGTTGCACTGGTGAAGGAGGGTGTTCTTTGCATGACTGAAACCCAACTACAATCATATTTGTAAACAAGCTGTTGAAATAAAGATATACAAAAAAAGTTTCCCATTAGAGTTGTTTTTATATGTGCTTTTCAGTACTGTTAGGTACATTCACGCTGTTTTATAATCAAGTTCCGGAACTCTGCATCTTGTAAAATCAAAAGTCAATACCCATTAAATAGCAACTCCCTACTCCTCCCTTTCTCTGGTCACCTCTTTACTTTCTCTGGCCTTATAACTGATTATTTCAGGTACTTTACATAAGTAAAAAAAATTACAATATTGATCTCTTTTATGATTGACTAATTTCATTTATAATAATGTCCTGAAGATGCATCTCTGTTGTAGCAAGTGTCAGATTTTTAATCATTTTAAAAGTAGAACAGTTTCCTATTATAGTTTGTACAGTTATTTTTACTCATCTATAGAATTATATTAAGGTTTAAGAATTCATTATATATTCTTGATGTTTTTAAGAATTTTTTTTTTTTTTTTGTTTTTGGGCCACACCTGGTGACGCTCAGGGGTTACTCCTGGCTATGCGCTCAGAAGTCGCTCCTGGCTTGGGGGACCATATAGGACGCTGGGGGATCAAACCTCGGTCCGTCCAAGGATAGCGCAGGCAAGGCAGGCACCTTACCTCTAGCGCCACCGCCCGCCCCGTTTTTTAAGAATTTTTATATGTGGGATAAGAAGGTCTCTGTAATTTGTACATTTTAAAATAGAGTGTACAACCTATTTGATGAATTCATATTTTGAATTATAATTGATATGTTAGCAATATGTTCTCAACTATATAACTTTAGAACAATTTAATTGCATTTGATCTCTATGGCTCATTTAATCCTTACGATATATATAAAATTCTCAAACTCGCAGCCCGCAAACGGCCCTCCCTACAACATTTTATGGCCCTGCCCTAGAGGAACCTATTTTTGTTTTGTTTTGTTATAGTTGTTTGGGTCACACCCCCCAATGTTCAAGGCTTACTACTGACTTTGTACTCAAGGATCACCCCGACTTTGCCTTCTGCGGCCCGCAGGTAAATTGAGTTTGAGACCCCTGCAGTCTCAGTCATTCTATCCAACACCATACTCTGCATAGGAACCATCATTTTATTTTCTATGCTTTACTTTCTTAACTGTTCTAAATTCCACATGTGAGTGAGATCATACAATATTTGTCTTCTCTTTCTGACTCATCTCACTTAGTATAATATGTTCAATTTTATCCATGTTACTGTTAAGAGTAAGATAACCTTTCTCCTTGTAGTTGAATACGATTCTATGTATTTACACCATATCTTACTTTTCCATTCATGATTCATGGGCTGTTAGATTGTTTCCATATTTGTCATTTTTTCTCTTAACAGGATCTTTCATGAGCCAAGTTTTTAATTTTGAGGTTATCCAATTTCTCGTTTTCCCTTTTATGGTTTTAAGTCTAAGAACTCATTACCTACTTTTATATCTGGAAGACTCTCCCTCCCTTTACCTTTTATTCTATTTTTTGAAATGTTTTGTAGTTCCTTGTTGAACATTTTAGTCTGCGATCCATTTCAAGCTCATTTTAGTAGACACTGAGAGATTTAGATCAAGATCATGTAACTTCTATTTTTTTTGAATCCTTTATTTAGAATACCAGAGGGATTAATAAAGCAGAAAGCATGCAAGCTTAAGTAACCTGCTCTTTATTTCTAATTTAGGGAATGACTATGATATCTCAGATGCCAAGAAATTATAGCCTGTGTCAGAGAAAATTTCAGGTATTGGGAAATTTGAACTTGGGAGGGGGAAAGAGGACAACCTGGACACATAAGTGCATAAATTACTTAGAGAGCAGATGTGAGGTTTGCAGAGCCCCATACAAAGCACAAACAACACATGTTGGGGTTTTATATCAATCCAAAAATCACATCCATTGCTCCATTGAAATTGTTGATATTTCTGCTGTCAGAGGGTCCTGGTTTCTTATTTTTAATATATGACCACAGGTAAATAACCTCCTTCTTGGTTAATGCCCAGTCTGATGATCACTTGTTCTTATATAAAGGGAATACCAGGTCAACTTGTTCATGCAACTCTTTTTCTAAGAGACTGATCTTGTGCTTTAAATTTAGCAAAGTACACATGAAGGAATCAGAAGGGTATATTAGGCTAGCTAATATTTCTCTAGCCCTTACTATCTGGCACTGTTTTGAGAATTTTATATATTTTAATCTGCCTTCATTTCAATTTCAAAACTTTTCTAAGAAATGACTAATCTCTAAAATGGAATTATCATGAGATGCACATTTACAAAGTTGTTCATGATTGAGTTTTAGTTCCAACACTCATCCCTTCCTCAGGGCACATTTCCTGCTACCAATGGTCTTACTTTCCCTTCCACCATCCCCTGCCCTACTTGCCTCTATGGCAGACCTCCCCCTACCAACCCCTGTTCCTCTCTTTCTCCCTTTTAGGCATTGTGATTTGCAATACTGTTACTGAATGGGTATCCTGCATATCACTTTGCCTCCTTTCAGACCCAGTTCTTGTTCAAAGTGATCATTTCTAGCTATCATTGCAATAGTGGTTCCTTCTGTATCCTAACTTCTCCCATCCCATCTATGTTTCATTTTAGTTTTCCTACAGGATGGCTGAAGCACAGAAAGACTAGGAAACAAGATGAGTTGTTGTGGCTGGGAATTATAAATCTAAACTTCCAGTGGAGCTGGAGAAGCTTCAGTGTAGCTCTAGGGTCTTACTTGTGCTTATTTGCTGCCCACCTATATCTCTCAATGTGATTTTCCAAATATGCACGGAGAGACCAAGAGTGTCAAATTAATTTAAAGTCTAGGGGTTGTATTGCAGGTTTTACTGTGACATCTAGAAGATGATGTAGAATAATAAATATTAAAGTGAAGGAGCCAAAATATTCCATTCTGTGTATGTATTTTCAATTTCATCTTGGGCCAGTCACTCAATGAACTTCTACCTTCTCTTTCATGATGGATGATGAAAATCTCTCATTGGCATTAGTCCAGTGTAAGTATCTAGGGAGCTGCTGAATGTTGGTGGTGTTATCAGGGAATCACTGGGATGGTATGGAAACAGTGGGATGTCGAGTTGGTTGTCTCTATTTGCCATCTTGCTTTTGAAAGTCACAGTTTGTTCTTTTCTGTGTCTCTATTTACACTGAAACAATGGCAAAGAAGATTGCCTCCCACGCGCTGCTCTTTTTGTAAGGACAGAAGTGACCTAAACATACGTCAGCAGAACCTGCAACACTAGTTAATAGTCTTGCCCTGGTGTCTGAAGCAACTCTGTTCTTACTTTTCATCAAATCCCTGAATGGAAGAGACTTTTATAGCTCACTGGTAAGTATGCAATTTATGACACCAAAGTGGAGTCTGCATAAAGAGACACTTAGTTCTGCTACTACAGATGAAATTCCTGCAGAATATATGGGAAGTGCAGTGAATGGTCTGAGTAATATAACATTAAGCCTTGAGTAATTTTTATCAGAACAAGATATATTGCTCTCTATATAGACGGTGCCAGAGTTTTTCAAGCTATACAAGTAGCTGCTTTGGGAGAGTTTGAAGAAAAACAACAGGAGATTGAGTTCAAAGTAAATGAGAGATTTAAAACTCCTTTCTAATCTAGCTCAAAATTAGGATCAGGAAAGAGTGGAAAATAGGAAGAAACAGGTAAAGGGCATATCTATATTGATGTTGATATTGTAGAAATACACATTTAACTTTGTAGAGTTTGGATCATATCGTCTGGAACCAATAATGTCCAAATCGAAATTCTGACATGAAGCTTGGCACCAGGACACACCAGCTGTGCCCTGGGCCAGTTTCTCTCTCTCTGTAATTCAGTTTTCCTCATCCTTAACATGGGGATCATCACAGTATTTACCTCACAGGCTGATTGCAAGTATTCAATGAGGAAGCCCATGTAATGAGTTTAAAGCAGCAGCTGGCACAGACTAAGTCAAGCGTATAAATTGATTTGTATTTGTTTGTATTATCTAAACACATGTGCCTTGAAGTCAGCTTTTCAATAGGAGAGGGATTGAAATTTACCCAAAGCATCATATATAACATCATGGTTTTAATCAGGCTTTAACAGTGTCCATTTATAATACCCCTGCTTGCAGAGATTGTTTTGAAAAACATTAAAATTTTGCAACAATGTAAATTTGATGTAGGATTTTTTTTTGAAGTAAAATCAGGATTTTATTTAGAAATTCTGAGGAAGGGCAGGAAGTGGGAGGAGAGAGGGAGAGAGAAAGAGAAAGAGAGGGAGCACTTCTCCAGAAGCAGAGAGATTCCCTGTCCACATCACAGCATGAAAATATGAAAGTGTACATCTCAAGAGGGGAGAGTGGGCAGCGTGTTCATGGACACACACATGTGCCTATAAGAGGTTTTTTTTTTTTTTTTTTTTTAAATAATTCACCTCATTTTTCTTCTTTTCCCTGGGCAGCAACACCAGCCCACAGAGCAACCTGGATTTGGGGTGGGAGGAGAGGATGCATCAGTTCAAATTATGCTTTACTCAGCACTGTCTTTATTTATTTATTTTTTTGTTTGTTTTTTTTTGGGCCACACCCGGTGACGCTCAGGGGTTACTCCTGGCTATGCGCTCAGAAGTCGCTCCTGGCTTGGGGGACCATATGGGACGCCGGGGGATCGAACCGCGGTCCGTCCTAGGCTAGCGCAGGCAAGGCAGGCACCTTACCTCCAGCGCCACCGCCCGGCCCCCTCAGCACTGTCTTTAGCCTTTGTCGAGCATTCCTATCCCTTGGGAAACTTGGCCCTCTTTCCATTCCATATGGTCCGATGGGGTTTCATAGAAGAGTTCACTGCCTTTTCCAAATATGGGGAAAACCTATATCACTGTCCTAGTGCAAAAGAGACAGCACTGGAAACGGGGCAATGCAAGAAAAATATAATAAAGACAATGTTTTCATAGTTAAGGGGCAGGATTCAGAGCAGAAATTACCAAACTTATTTGGCATGCCACCACGTTTTTAGAAAACAAAATCACTCAATGTCCTAAAACTACTTTGTTTAAGTAAGGCAACGTAAAAAAAAAAAAACCATCTATGTTATTGATCTCTTCTCTCCCCTGTTATTACAGTACTCCCCTAAGAAGTGGTATTGCTCACTTTGGCAAATACCAATTAAGAAAATCAAGTATGAGACAAGAAGTATTTGGGGATAGTAAAAGTTGGAGTGGGGAGAAAGACAGTACCTCTCTGAGCCTAAAGGTCACAGGAAGAAATGGTTATCAGGTTCTAGAGAGGCAGCTAGTGATGGAGAGAGGGATGGATGCCTGGTGGTAGTAGAGATGTTTGGAAGAGCAATAACTTCCGGGCCAGATACTGCTATTTTTGTCTGCTCTTCTTGCACTCTCTAATATTATGGACATTTTGCTCATTGACAAAACCCAGCTGGAATCCAGAGAGAAGGCATCCTGGATGTTTTCTGTGTAAGTAAGTCTCTTTAGAGAGCAGACATAAGAGGAGAACAGACCATTAGTTGAGCAATCACTCCAGTTTGATTTGCCTGGTCTGAGAGATTTCAAATGAAAGGGACCTTTTAGAGCTCTAGCTACATTAGTCTAGGCAAACTAGAACAGTTGGTTTCCCAATATCTGGGAAAGCAGAAAGAGTGGGAGAGAATCAAGTCTGACTGATAAAGACATATCCATATTTATAGTCACAAAAAAGTATTTACTTTGTCAATTCATCACCCAAAGCATTGTGTGTGTGTGTGTGTGTGTGTGTGTATGTGTGTGTGTTGAGTAGCCTCATATAATAAAGTCTATTAATGAGTTTGAGACCTTCAAATCCTCAGTAAAATAACTGCACATGCTGGGCAGAGGTAGGAACATTAGGTATAATTGTAATCCTATTAATCAGTTGTTCTCAGTTTGGTTTGCACTCTGAGTCACCTGGGAGCTTTCAAATGATTGTCACATGACTCATCTTTAGCCCTTGGAGAGGGCATTGAGATAATTTCACCATGAAGCTGAGGGTAAGAATTAGGTTTTACTCAAATGGGAACACAAAAGACTTTATAAGGGTAGAGAAGAACATCTGTTTACTACTGTGGAAGAATGCTGGATGCAGACTCAGTGATGAACCAGGTCTCATCAGCTAGTGCTAGGGCTTTTTGTGGTAGGAAATAAAACAGTTTCAAGATCTCCCAGTAACTCCAGATGGAGAAGTGATGAGAGGCAGGGTCCCATGGTTGTAGTCATGTCTAGCTCAACCTCTTATTTGAGGATTAGGCTTGGGCTTTAGTAAAAAGTTTTGTCATGCATCTAATGTATGAGCACAGGTTTCCATGACAAGTTCTGACAGCCTGCTTGTCCCTTAGAGCAATAGGATAAGTCTATGAGACATGGTGTCCATAAGTAATATTAGCTGGATTTCAAGGAAGCCCCTGGGAGCATCCTAGACACTGTTAAGTGAACCCATAGCTACAGTTACAGGTTATAACCAGGTTAAGCAAGAGGGGTCTATAGGGTACAAAATTTAAGGGGCACTCAATCACTTCAAAAGACCAAATTTCTCTATGTGTGTGTATATTTTGTGTGGTATTCTCTGTGCCATTCTTGTGTCTTCTCATCCTTGACTTGTTCTGCAGCTTACATACTTTATAGAATTGCATAATTGACAATTAATTCTCACATCCATACTTGACAAAGCACCATATATCTGCTCTTCTCATTTCACAATGATTGGGCAGTTTGTGAGCAGACCTTAATGTGGACCATTGCTAGATATTTTCAGTCTTTTGTAAATAAAATTTTGGTTAATTATACTTATTTTACAACGATATGCAATTATTTACAACTCCAGATAAGCCTCCCCATACTCACCATCACAGACCAATCCTGTGATGAGAATGCTCCCCACTGTCAATCATGTTCACATAGATGACAACCACTGCTCATAGCCTTGTTGTCTCTCCTGTATTGCATTTCATCTGCTCCAAATATTCTACCTACTTCTCCTGGAAGTAAACTCTTTGATGTTTGGATTTTGTATTGGTTTATTTTACTTTATAAACCAGGCAGCCTGTCCCCCAAATGCTTTTGGCCAGGTTGTGCTGTTTTGGGTCTAGGCTATTGAGTTCTTGTCCTTCAGGAGTAATGATTGTAAACTAAGGACTGGAGTTAGGATGACCAATACACAAAAAATTTTAAGGAAGAGAATAGAAGAAAAGAAAAAGAAAAGATGGGGATCTCCTTAAGTAGAATTTCAGTGAAAGTCAGAATTTTGAATCTTGAACAGGATTCCAGAAAGCCCTTTTATTTCCTTAATTAAAAATATTGGTCACCATGATTTTCAACATTATTAATGAAAGAGTTCATGCATAGAATATTCTAATCTCACACCTTCCACCAGAGTGTTCACTTTCCTTCACCACTGTCTCAGGGTCCCCTCATGAAGCATGCCCTACCCCATGTCCCTTTTAGAGTCTCCTCAACACAGTAGCTCAATTTTTCAAATCACATCTTAGGTTCTATTGCCATTGTCTATTTGTTATTCCCTTAATGTGCTTCTTTATAGCCCACATATGAGAGACACTAAACTTTGTCTGTCCCTCAAGGTGGGATAGGTGAGCACTTTTTATGTATTTAAAGAAAGTGAGCCAGTAAAATAGTAGGTAGGATATTAAGATAATTATCTTTTGGTTGTCAGGTTGTCTTCCAGTTGTCATCCAGGCTATTCGGTTTATTGGACTCATTCTGGGTCCCCTCTCATGACACATGCTGGTAATTATTTTCCTCTGGGGTCATTTATTTTTTAGTCAACAAGAGCAAAGTAAAACCTATCTCTGAGTAGCCTCTGGGTTCTTCAGAGACTTGATAAATAGCACAAGCAGCATTAGACAAGTAAAAATTTAAGAAGCAGACTGAAAAAAATTAATTGAAGAAGCATTAGATACTTTGATAAAAATGTTAAGAAGTAGACTGAGCATACAATTAAAGAAGAATCAAGCATATTAATAAAAACTAGTAAAACATAGTAAGAAAGCCTGGAACTCTAGAGATAGTACATCAGATAGGACACTTTCCTTGCACATGGCTGACCTGAGTTTACCCCCCCCCACACACACACACACCTGGCTTCTCATATTATACCTTAATCACAGCCAGGAGTGATCCCTGAGTGAAAAACCAGGTGTAAGCCACAAGCACTGCCAGACCTCCCCTCGAATAAATTTTAATGACTTTATTAATAATATATTAGTTGTATACATGGGATAAGACAAACAAGAAAAACCTCCAATCCTTTACTAACAGATTCTCTATGTTTTGCAAAACTCCAACAATTTAACATGATATTGTTCAAAACAGGAGCATTTTTACAAAACTGACCTTTTTGGGCTCAACCAAGTCTATAGAAAAATAGTCTCCATTTCCAATAATGAGTCTAGAAGTTAAATTTGACTAAGTTTTTATATGATATGTAATAATTTTTTCTCCATGACAAGGCAGTCTTATTTCTGACCAACAATGAGGCAAACTTTCAGCCCATTCATCATCAGAAATTCTTAGTATTGGAATACTAATAATAATCTCTCAAGAGAACATCTTTCTGGGTTTTTATTGGTGCTATGGGGTGCCTAGCACGTTGCAATACTGAACACAAGCAGAACTATAACAGCTGCTTTCTCAGAAAGGCGTTGCTTATCACTGAACACACCACACTGTTTGTATGAAATAAGTGTAGTTTCAGTAGCTAATAATGGTCACCACTAGAATGTATCCTGGCCTGACCTTTTCTGTTTGTCTAAAAAGACATAAAGCAAGGAATCCACACAAAAGAGTATGTGAGTAGATAAATCTCAACCATTGTCTCTTATCCTGGGACAAAGGAAAGAGGGGAGAACATCAGAACTTTGTAATATGAGATGATGATCTGTCCTGTTCAAATACAGAGCCAAGGTCTTTTCCTGCAAGCCTCTTCCATTTGCCCTGGACAGACCCCATCTCAGCCCCTGTATGTTCTTTATTCCTTTTCTAGGAAAACAAAGACGTGCATGGTGCAGTGCCTGAGCCCCCAGGGGGAATCAGCAACTACTTAGAGATTCTGATTGTTTTCTTTTTTTTTGCCTGGAGAAGGGTGTTTATGAGTTGGGGAAGAGAGGAGACATTGGGGCAGGGCTGATTGGTGGTATTAATAACCCACTAATACTGAGCCTTATTTTTTTAACATTAAAAAATATGGAAACCACATTTTTCTTCACCCACCACTATTGATTTTTCTACTATTGATAGATTAAAAAAAGATTTGCATGTAAATGGAACAGAGGTGCAGACCATTTGCATTTATATTAGCAGGGTGCTTATTGTCATTCATTATTTATTGCTTTTACTTATCCTAAAGCAGGTTCCTACAGACTGTTTCCACATCCAAGTCTGGTGGAGTTTTGTAATTCGTGAATGAATGAGAATCCGACTGTCTTTACGTGGAGTCTTTCTTATTACTGGATGCATTTTATAGTCTTTCTTTTGTGAAAGTACCAGTCCACTGAAGTTTTATTAAATGTTATGGGCTTTGATGGGCTATTTGTTGCTAGCCTCTTGGTGAAACTTACTGTGAACATTGTCAAGCATTCACAAAAAGCAGTCAGTGTAGTACTTCATGTATGCACCTCTACTAGCTTCATGATCCCATTTGCTAATTGCATTGAATCTACCTTCTGCTTCCTGTTTAGCTTTTTTTTGTGTGTTTGTAACATATTGTAAAACATATCCTGGATATCATAGACTTTTTACCCATCAATGCTTCAGAACCAATAAACATTTTCAAAAAAATAAAAATACCAGAATTATTATCAGACTTAAGATAAATACAATTAGTGAATGCTATCCACCCCAACCCAAGGCTTAATAATGTTTCATTTACTTGCATTCTTCTACCAGGATCTAACATTTGGTGCTCTTTGATTTCAATCTTTTCACTTTGATAAGCATTACTGGGAGCAGTGGCCACAGAGACCACTAGTCCCTGAGCCAGATGTGAGCCTAATGCTGCAATAAAGACGGGCAGAGGATGAAAGTGCTCTAAGATAGACCACCACAAGGCTACTATGAAGTTTTGCTTCCTAGGCAGTTGGTTCACAGGGGAGGAGACTTGGGAAGCAGGAATAGTGAAGATTTTCAGAGTAATTTTAACTCAGATTCTCAGAGTTAATGTTTATGAAGTGATCGCTATGGGCCAGGGTCAGCATTTTATTGTTATATTGTATTATTATCCCTATTCTATCCATGGAAGCATGAACCAGATAATTATTGCATTTGAGTAAGAGTTGGATAGGCAAAGAATTGGGCAGAGAAAATTCAGAAGGGAACCTTGGGAGCATTCATTTAGTCTCATGCATGTCTTAGGGGGGAGTCATGTGATATCAAGATTTCATGTGATGAGAAAGGGAAGAGACAAGTGAATAAGGGGAGAGGCTGCAGAGATAAACTGGTTAAAGGTGGGAATATTTTATAAATCAGTAAAAGGTATTTGATCTCTTCTTTAAATAAGTGAAATGTCATGAGTTAGCATCTTCAAAAGTCTGGGGAATTCAGTGTTGGTAAGGGTTGTGGTGAGAAAGAAACCATGTCCATTATTTGTGTAATGTCTTCTGGTTCTGCCTTTACAAAATATGATAGAGAAATCATTCCAAAATAAAAAAAATAGGACTAGATCTACTATACAATACAGTGATACCACTTCTTGACATCTATTCTCCAAAAACAAAACCACTAATTTCAAAGGCTATATGTATCTTTATGTTCATTACTAAACTTAGTAAAATAGTAAAAATATAGAAACAACCCCAATGTCTAACTACAGATAATTAATCAGAAAATTATGGTATATATAAAACAACAAAATATGATGCATGCAGGTCCAAGAAAACAAATTCTGTAATTTGATATAACATTGATGGAGCTAGAAAATATTATGCTGAGTGAAGTCAGATGGTAAGGGACATATAAAATATAATCTCTCTCATGTAAGACTTAATGAATTACATAGCAACAAAGATCCAAAAAACATAACAAGAGAACTGATTCACAATAATTGGAGGTGTGGAAAGGAGGGGTCT
This sequence comes from Suncus etruscus, assembly GCF_024139225.1. Lineage (NCBI taxonomy): Eukaryota > Metazoa > Chordata > Mammalia > Eulipotyphla > Soricidae > Suncus > Suncus etruscus. Next base: position 23,935,049 of record NC_064849.1, read on the forward strand.
TAGAATCCTTGAGAAAGGGATGTGATACACTGGTGATGGATGTGATATACAAATTTCGATCACAAAAATCCATTATTAAATCACAATATTATTGTAAACCACAGAATAAAATATTTTTAGAAAAACCTAATTAAATGAATGGGTGTGGTCCCAAAGCAACACAAAATAAAAAAGAAAGAGGAGCGGGAGAATTGGGCTGGAGAGATAGGTGCTTGCCTTGCATGCATCTGACATGCTTTTGTTTCTTGGTGTACCCCATAGAGTCCCTCAAGTGAGAACCACTGAGAGTGATACCTGAGTGCATAGCCAGGAGTAAAAACCCGAGTACTGTTACATGTGACCCTAAAACAAAGTACACACACAAGAAATGGGTTATCACTAAAAAATAATAAAGAATGGGGCCAGAGAGATAGCACAGCGGTAAGGCGTTTGCCTTAGATGCAGAAGGGCGGTGGTTCGAATCCTGGCATCCCCTATGGTCCCCCGAGCCTGCCAGGAGCAATTTCTGAGCATGGAGCCAGGAGTAACCCCTGAGCGCTGCCGGGTGTGACCCAAAAACCAAAAAAAAAAAAAAAAAGATAAAGAAGACAATGATAAAATTATATTTGCATTTTGGAAAAGAATCTGCTGATACAATGATAGATAAAGTGGCTAAAAATTGTATAAACAATTCTGGAAACAGTTTAGAAGAAAGATAGGTGAGAAGAATGCTAATGTATGTTGGATTTTTACTAAAAATACCTAAAATATTTTTCTTCTTTTTAAAAGGAATATGTATTTATTGTAGGAAATTTGTAAGGAAATGAAGAGTTTCTGTGCTCTCAGAAGTCTCTTAGAAAACTTATGATATCTTTTACCAGTTTCATGCATCTGCATACATATTTATTTTTTTCTAAAATGTTGGTCATATGTGCATTATTACTTTAAATACTATTGCTTTTACTTAATGTTATGCTTTAATAGGAATAAAATGATTTTGCAGGAATAAAATGATTTTGAATAAATATCATTTTAATAATTAGTGATATCACAATCAATTAATTTTCTTCAATTAGATAGTTACTTGTGTATGTTTTTAGTTTCAGAGTAAAAGTTTTGCTTATATTTCTATTCAACTTCAACACCCCTGTCTGAATTGAAGACATTTATTATCTCTTATTTGGACTAGTAACTGATATTTTCTTCTAAAGTCATTTTCTTATTTGCAAATGCAACCAGTCAGTAGCCCCAAAGAATTGACTCAGAACTTCAAGACACTGGCATATAATTCTGAGTTGCAGCTTTAAGCTCCACCCAGCAGTGTATTTTGGATAACAGCTCATTAAGCAAGTGAGCTGACTGAGTTTTGACCTGGGATTGTAAATCATGTTAACACTGCTGTTGTTGCTACTGTCCAACGGAAAATATTTTCTTTGGATGCTGTTCACTTACACAATAGCTACACGTTTAATCTATTAATAGCTACTTCCATAATAAAGGAAGCAAGAATGAAAAACTCCAAATTTGAGAGTCTATGAAAAAATAAAAAAGGTACGGGTTGGTTAGTTGCTGGAATTAGATGTTACTTTGTGGAAAACATTATGAATGCTGAAGTGTTTACTTGTATACTATCATGAACCTCATTATAAAATGGACCCTATCATTGTGCTTTAAATGATTTTTTACCATAACCCTACATTGATTATTTGAAGAATGCTGTGATTGATTAGATTACTTGGAAATCTGGTTATAAAATGCAATCTGTTCATTTTTTATGTGTAATCTAATCAGGCCACATCCAATTGAACGATAGGAATTAGAGATAATGGATCAAATCAATTATCTGCTGTCCTCTAAAATAGTCTGGCAAACCAGAACCACGATGTGCAAATTCGGGGAATTCAGTTGGCAACACCAACTGAAAAGAAAGATGAAAGTGACTAAATAATATCAAGGTAAACATAATCTCACGATATTATTATTTTAGCAGTCTACTTTCATGTACCAATATTTGGTGCTTATATTAGTTGTTCCTGCAATTATAGTTGTTCCTGCAATTAACTGCAGCAATGGGGAATGATAGAGAAATTACATGGCTTGATTTGTAATGCTCACTATTATTTATTTATTTATGCCCACTATGAAAAATCGACAAATCCAGCGAAATAATGGAAAGGAAAAGGATTATGAAAAATCTGTTATCCAAAAGAAGCTTTGCTAATATATCTATGTTTTTCCTTCTAGTCTTGATTGTTTTTCATATATATATATATATATATATATATATATATATATATATATATATATATATATATATATATATATATATATAAAAAAAACACTGTATCAATTGTCAGATGGATTTCATCTGTCTACTTTTCATATCTGTGGTGTGAACCTGGATAAGTAATTTGGTCTTGGTGAAGGATGACAATGATGTGATGATTAAATAATTAAATGAGTTTACTGTAAAAGGCATATGTTACTTTTTAGTTGCTGATTATATAGTGGCTGATAGTAGAGTTGCAGTATAAAGGATACATGCTCTTTCTTGCTTTTTTTCTGTACAATATGGGATTTTTCTAGATCATTTCAAAAAGCGTACAATCATTTTTGTTGAGTGTAGAACATTTGTCATGTATTTCACAGAACCATGATTTAGCAAATTGAGTCACTGAAAATGTATATTACTTTGAAAGTTCCTTATTCATTCAAAATAATACAAGAAATATCAGAAATATTTTATAAAAAGAGGAGAAAATAAAAATAGAATTCAATAAACTACCATATAAATTTTAAAGCACAACAATGTGTTTGAATTTGATAAATTGTTTCTCACCACATGTGCCTTTATGTGTGTGTTTGTGTGTGTGATTTGAAGTGAGGAGGGTTGGACTATTCCTAACATATTGAGTGGCTTTTCCTGATTCTGTGTTCAGAATCTTTTACATATGTAAAAGAAACATATGTAGTGCCAGGAATTCTAACCAGGGTTTTCTAGGAGCAAGACAAGTGCCTTACTTCTGACACTCTCACTCATTTTCACTCATGGAAAATAATTACAAATGGATGGAATAATAATGAGTTGCAATAGCCTCATTGTGTCTAGCATGGAACATATTAGCAATTAAAGCAAATGTAAAAATCTGTAGGGGATTTTAGTTGAAAAAAGTAAAAGTAAAATGCACTATATAACTAGAAAATAATAGTACAATGGGTATAATTATTGCCTAAACACAGTCCACCTGAATTTGATTCCTAGCACCACATATGACTTTGCAAGGTTAGATGATAGATGGGTAATAGGTAGGTTAGATAGATAGTAGAACAAAAAAATTTGACCTCATTAAAGTGAAAAACATTCCTTATAGAATAGGGATCTAGATATTGGATTTAATCATAAAGACTTGAAGGAAAATTGGTTCAAATGACATTTATATATATTTATATATAATAACATTTCATATGTATAATGACACCATATATATATATATATATATATATATATATATATATATATATATATATATTGGCCTAACCCAGTGGCACTCAGGGTTTACTCCTGGCTCTGCACTCAGAAATTGCTCCTGGCAGGTTTGAGAGATTATATGGGATGTCAAGGATCAAACCTGTGTCTATCCCGGGTCAGCTGTGCACAAGGCAAATTCCCTACTGTTGTGCTATTGCTCTGGATCCAGACATTTTATATTCTTAGGTGGGTATATGAGAGTCAAGAGAAAATATTGGACATAATCTTTATATAAACTTAAGGTCTCCCTGCAGTGCAAGGAATTGTGCTATGCAGAATTCTAACGAAGAATCAAATTCATGTGTGGACAACTAAGTCAACTTTGAAAAGATTGCATAGAAATAATTTGAGCCCCTCCTCTTTAGTTGTATTCAAAGAAGCATTTGGTTCTGCCATAGATCCATTCTCCATGCCCTTTCTTAGTCTCTGATGCTAAATCCCATGCAACAAGTCCTCATTGCTCTTAGAGAAACTAAATCGTAAGTGTTTACAATTCTGCAGGACAAGAGATATTACAAAACAAATGAAACAAAATAGTGTGTAGGAAGACAGTGTCAAAACATTTTATATCCAGTAAAGTAGTGAATGTTCACTGCTAGACTCTGTGTGTTTGTGTTTGTGTCCATGTGTGCATGTGTGTATGTGTGTGTTGGCCACACCTGAAAATGCTCAGGGCTTACTCCTTGCTCAGTGCTCATGGATCATTCCTTTGAACTTAAGGGATCATATGAGGTGCCCAGATTCAAACCAGGTCAGCAGTATGCAAGACAAGAGTACTCCTTACTGTTCTATCTCTTCAACCCTTGACTTTTTCTGAAGGAGCATTTTAATTGATGATAAATAGTTTTTTTTAATTTTAAATTAAGTAAAAATTTTAATTTAGGGGCCTGAGTGATGGTGCAAGCGGTAGGGTGTTTGCCTTGCATGTGCTAACCTAGAATGGACCATGGTTTGATCCCTCAGTATCCCATATGGTCCCCCAAGCCAGGAGCAATTTCTGAGAGCATAGTCAGGAGTAACCCCTGAGCATCATCAGGTGTAGCCCCAAAACCAAAAAAGCTTTTTTAAAATTTAATATAGTTTAGATAAATTCAATAGTGCTTAAGTTATGGCATTAATATACATTAATATACAAAATCACTACTAATCCATGCCCAAAGAGTCTAGGATTCTCTACCTCACTGTCCTTTTGGATCTTTTACTCTAATCTTTTTTTTTTTTTTTTGAGGGGAGGCACCCCAGTGGCACTGAGGATTACTCCTGGCTCTGTGCTCAGAAATCACTCCTGGCAAGCTGATATCAAGGATTGAAAAGGGCAGCAGCAAGCAAGGCAAATTTCTTACCTGCTGTGTTATTGTTCTGGTCCCCTACTCTACTATTCTTCCACCATTATTGGGAATTGGCTTTGTATTTCAACACCAAGAATTTGTCATTGTTTAGTGGTATCTATTCTTGTTTTGACTTTATATTCCATACATGAGGGAGATTACCCAGTATTTATGACATAATTTTACTTCTTGAGTTCCTAGTGGAGACAAATCCTTGATCATCTTTATTTGCTATTATGAAGTATTAACTTTTGACATTCAATCTAATGGAGTTTTGAATGTTTAGAAGGATTCCCAAATAAAGGAGCCCAAGCCATTAGAAATATTCTTATAAATATTTATAAAATAGCTAAATTGAAATTATGTTAGGAGTTATGTGAGGGGGAGATGGGGAAGTCAGTTAACTTCCTCTTTTCATGTCCCTTCTTCATCTTCCTTTCATGATCCTCTTCCCAACTAACTTGCAGTAGCAGACTTGTCAGCACACAACTTGATTCTCATTAAACATCATGAGGCTCATGGGCTATTGGTTGGGCCCTCTGGGACATGGTTGATTTGAGGTTCAAAGGCAAGAATTGTGTGGACTGTTGCATGGCTGTTTAAGCTTTTGCTCAGAATTGGTTCACTTCACTTCTACTCACATTTTATGAGTTAGCACAGGCATATTGCCAAGCCTGATGTCAATGGTGTGGGATATATAATCCTTTCTCAGAAAGTGACAGTTGAAAGTAGAAAACAATATTATAATCTGTCCCACTCCATCCCAGTTTTACCCTCCTTCTCAGATCTGAAGTCCCTTTAAAAAAATGGGTGTCCAGAAGTTCAAACTAGGCCAGCTCCAAAGATTCACTCTTTTCTCTAACAAGATGTAAACCAAGATGTAAAAGATCATGGCTATACTGGCCCATCTTGCACAAAACTGACCATCTCAGAAAGACAAGGTAGGTGAAGCCCTAACCCTTCTATGCTTGCTACCTCCATTACCCAGAATCATGATTTCCCCGATGACCTATCTCATCACTGACCCTCTTTGATTCCTTATGGGGATACCTGATCTGCCCAAACTTCAGGTATACTGGTTGATGACTGATATCACCAGGGATTTTTTTTTTTCTTCAGCAATTGCAGGCACCCTCCCTGTATCTATTTCCCTTCTTCTTGGAAAGCCTGGCAGCTATAAGCACGCCCACACACAGTTGCCATGTTCAAACCAGGCCTTCTTTAGGAAGCTCCGCAGCTAAGTATATGTCCTTAAAATTTCTAGACAACTTCATTTATTTGATGCTGTCATACCTAAAGGGACATCCCAATTTAATAGACTGGACATATAACAATAAGAGCTTACTAAACCTTCTGTCATTGTATTAATGACTTTATTGGAGATACAATAATTTTCACAAATGAGCTTGCTACTGTACTTTTTTCTATCTTTCTTTTTTTCTTTCTTCTCTCCCTTTTATTTCTTTCCATTTTTTTCAATGACTTTGCTTTTACTTATCTGGAAACAATGTATTATGACCAACTAGGTCAATTATGTAGTTCATTTTATTTAAATAAATAAAATAAAAAATACGGACTTCGGAATTAAATGTGAATATTCCTGTGTGGTCTGGCTAGCATGATCTCAGGGACACTAGAGAACTCCTTGCTCAGTGTAACATTAAGCTTTTATATTTTAGTCCATGATCAATTAGATATTTTTCTATTCTTTTTTTTTTTAACAGCAATGGCAATCTGAAAACAGTCATCTGAAACCATGTTTTTTTTCCCATTTCCTCAATTTTATTCTTAGTCCTCCATTTGGTATTAGTTTTCCTTAGTCCCCCTTTTGGTATTATTCCCCACTTGGGACCATATATCAATGGGCATATTCATTTACCTAGTGGGTTGAAATCCTTAAGGAAATTCTTCAGCTTTCTTCCACCACATTGCTTAGGAAGTGAATGTGCCCCTAGATTCAAAGACAGATGCCTTGCTGCTAATGTGACTGGATTTTAGAAATAGGGCCTTTCAATCAATGACTCAGGCTAAATGAAATAATAAAGGCAGACCCTTGATCCAATAATATGGTGTTTAGAAGAAGAGGGAGGGACACCAGGCAGACACATGGACCATGGAAATGCTTGAGAAGATAGATTTTATTTGCAATCTAGGAAGTGAGCACTCTAGCTCTGCTGACACTGAAATTTTAAAGTACAGAACTAGAAGTAGTAAATATCTGTTGTTTAATCTCCCCAGTATAGAGTATTTGGTCAAGGAAGCCTAAACAAATGAATCAGCTATTCTTCCTACCTCCAGTCCAAGCAGGCTGGTGTTCTTGCACATATGCTGTGGTGAGAGAGTGGACTCACCTTGTTTTTCTGCCAACTGTGTTTCTATAAGACATTTGGTGAACTGTACCCATTAAAGAAAATAGACTTAACACATTCTTTCCTTAATCCATAAATAATAGCATGCCATTCTTTTTCGTAGACAGGTGCTCATTCATTTAATTATTTATTTTTATATTAAAGATCTAAGGATATAATTTATTATTTCAGATTTTTATAAAACAAATCTAATTAAACTATAATATCTTTTTTTATTTTTTTATTTTGGGGCCACACCCGGCGATGCTCAGGGGTTACTCCTGGCTGTCTGCTCAGAAATAGCTCCTGGCAGGCATGAGGGACCATATGGGACACCGGGATTCGAACCAACCACCTTTGGTCCTGGATCGGCTGCTTGCAAGGCAAACGCCGCTGTGCTCTCTCTCCAGGCCCCAGCTATATCTTAAAATTATTTTATATTAATTTTGAAAAGTCTTTTTAAAACTTGGAAAAACACTTGCTTTTATTTATTATAGTTTTAACTTTTATCTTAATAATGTTTAGCCTATGTTTTTTAATAATAGCTTTATTTAAGCACCATGATTACAAACATGTTTGTAGTTAGGTTTCAGTCATAAAAAAATGAACATCCCCCTTTACCAGTAGCCATGTCATTCTTAATTAAAAATGACTGTACTTCAGGGACCTGAGAAGTAACTTGAATGACACAGCATAATGCCTAGTATGTGCAAGACTGAGTTTGATCTTACACACCATATGGGCCCTTTAACAGTAACAGGTATGATCCACACTGATATCTATCCAGGTTATTGTGCTGATCATCACTAAGACATAATTTCCTCTCTTGAGCTTCTGTTCAAAAAAGATGCTTCCTTGCCATTCCACAGGGTATCTAGTTCATTGTTAGCTATCTTCCATTCTTACCTCATCTAAAGAACTCTTTGTGTCCCCCAGGGAGGTCAGGAGCCCTGCTATATAGTAACTTGGAAATTAAATGCCTTGAATGTTCGAAGGATTTCAAAGCCACTTTGTCTGGAACTCCTACCCAATTTTTAAAAACATCATTCAGTTCATGTCTTAAAATTGTACTTTCTTTCAGTGTAGTCTAATTTTGTTGGCACTTTTGAATATTAAAGCATACAGCATTTGGGGCCTACCTATGCCTAATTGCCAATAAGCTACAGAGAAAGAGGAAGTAATTTGAAATGTAGAATTACAATCATTGGCTTCAAGAAATGGATCCATTCCCACAAAACAAGAACTTTTAGGGGATTGATATCATGAAAATTAGAGATCAAAATAAAGATTTGAAAAGCAACCTTGCTAGTTAGGAGAAGGGGCATGGTGCTCGTGATGAATATAGTAAATTAAGGTTGCAGTATGGAGACCCTGCTTCTGAGTCATTGTGTATGTATTGTCTTATTTTACCCTTATATCTACTTCTTGGCCACAGTGTCACTTCAGCAACATGGAAATACTTGTATGAACCTATCTACCAAACTTGAAGAACGTTTTAATAAAAGAAATAGAAAAGAGAATGCCTATGGTGCCACAAGTATTTGTCAAGTCATAACATCTCAGAAAATGCAGGGAATATTCCTTTGCTATTTTCGTTTTTAATTTTATAATTCTTTTGCCTAAAGTTTCACTTTTTAGAGTAAGTTAAATGTTTTTCTTCATATGAGCTATCTAAATCAGAATGGAGATCTCAAGTGGTTTAGTAGGATGAAGGGAGTTATTTCATTCCTAATGCAGAACTTTTCCATTCTTCTCTTTTGTTATTTGGACTTGAAATAACAGGTATAAATAGAAGTTGTTAACTCTCCACCTCTCTCACATCCAGGTCTGGGTCCACAGGTTACCCGTAGTTCTATTTCCTGATTGCAATTGGAGAAGCTAACTCCAAGCTAGTAATCATCAGAGAGATAGGTTAAGAACAAAACAGTACCTGTAAACCTGCCCTCAATAAGTTAGGCTTTGTGGTTTATCATTTGTCTCTGTGTACAAATGCTAAGCTGAAACGTATAACTGTTTCCACAGAGTTTATGTTGGTCCAATTGTCAGTCTTTTTGTAGACATTAGCATTTTCTTTTGTGCTTTAGCATAAAAAATAATTCTAGACCAATATTTAAGTGTCACTCATTCTTTCCCATTTAAAATATAATAGAATGACCTCTTGATTCATTCCAAGTCCCTTTACAAAAAAAAATTGCATATCTTTTCTTCTTTCTACAGTTTAAAACATTTTTATGCATTTAATCACATTTTATAAAAAGCCAAGTTCAATTAATTAAACTGAAAGGCTGAAAATTATAATTATATTACCACAAATATCATTAATAATACATACAGCTGCATACCAACAATGAAAATACCTCTTTGACTGCAATTTTCTTTCTTCTTTACCCACAGAGGAAATAAATTTTCAAGTACCTAATTTTGAAAGGTGAGGTTGACTAGCCTTAGGGTTAAAACTCCTAGTTGATATTAAATTTGGTAGAAAGTCAAATAATTGACTGTTTATTTAAGTTGTAAATTACCATTCTTTTTATAGAACGAGTCACACCATTGTTAACTTTAGTATCTTTGTCAAACGGTGTATGTGTGCTTTAAACCCTCATGAAATAATTTTAAAAAGATTGAGCTGCACAGATTTATGAAAAGAAAATATGCAATGCATTACATAGATTTCTTAATGATTTTACTAGACAAACATTGCTTCTTAACGATTAGCATTAAATTCCAGTATCTTCATTGAGGTGGAACTTATTTATTTATTTATTTAATTTTTTCTGTGCTTGCTAATGTACTTAAACTTCAGAAAAAAGAAAAACTGATATAAAGAAAGATGAGAAACCGACATAACTGACATGAAAGAATAACATTTCAATTTTAGATTTGTTTTAAAAGTTTTCTTTGAGATCAAATAACCTTTCTAGATCCATTCTGTTTACTTATTACAGAGAAGGAACACTGTCATTCTTAATTCAATTTTATTATTTTCCGAGTATTTGTTCACCAATAAAAGTGATATTTCAGCTTCATTTGTGCCACGTGATGCTTTGCTTTGCTCATTCTGATGGATAAAATGCAGTGAGAATATTCTTCATAGCCAGCCACTGTTGGAAAAAGTTGTAACGAGGATTCTCAGAAAATGAGCTTATTGCTGCAAATGAAGTTCAAATACTGGAACACAGAGGTTCCTGGGGAGGGGGGAAGATATCAGGGCTCCTCCTTGTCAAGGGAAATAATTATTGTTGTTGATTGTGACAAGTAACAGGAAAGTAATTTTGACTTACCTTGAGACTCACTATCAGACATCCATACATGTCCATTTGAGCCTGTTCTGGCTCATTTTGTATGACTGCTTAAGGATCAGCACTGTATTTTATAGAACTATTTGGGTTCTGAGTTTGATTCTATATCGACACAAGGGATACAATTCAACTGTTAACTAAAACAATAAGATTTAACATTTAAAATATGCTGTGTGTTAAAAAAAACATTATATGATTATTTTGGTTTTGGGTTTCACTCTTCACATGAAATTATTGATTTGTACTACTTGCTATGAAATGGATTGTATCACTGCTCAAGCCTCTGACCCTCTGCCTCAATTTCTATCAGGTATTATTAAGGTCCTAACTAACCCTCAGGGTTACTGTATTTAGAAACAGGACCTTTCTGGAGTTAATTAAGGTTAAGTGAGGTCATGAAGATGAACTCCTAATATAATAGAACTGGTTTTTAAAGGAAGAGGAAGAGATGAGCGGGCATGCAAAATCCAAGAAAAGGTCAGGAGACAAGTGGAATTAGGGGATGTATATATATAGAGAGAGTGTCCATAGCCAAGGAGATGTCTCAGATAAAACTAGCCCTTATGAAATTGGAATTCCAGTCTTTAGAATGGGATGTAATAAATATCTGTTTTAAAATACGCTTTGTTGGGGCTGGAGCGATAACACAGCAGTAGGGCATTTGTCTTGCATGCAGCCAATTTAGGATGGACCTTGGTTCAATCTCCCGGTGTCCCATATGGTCCCCCAAATCAGGAGTGATTTTTGAGTGCATAGCCAGTAACACCCGAGCGTCACAGGGTGTGACCCCAAAAGCCAAATACACTTTGTGACATTTTATTATGGCATTCTTAGCAGATTAATGCACTATTGATTAGTAATCTCCCAAGAAATTGTGTTATTCAAAAAATGAATCCTTTGTATTTACTTGTATTATTTGTAAATATTTTTGAACATTGTTAGCATGCTATTCTTTTAATTGTGGAAAATGCATCTCAAATATCAATGATTTTGTTGTCTTTTAATTTAAGAAAGACCAGAAATCTAGAATCTTACTTAAACTATGACAGTACAATAATTGAAAGATAACTGGTAGTTAAGAAAGTCAACATACTATATGGTCTCATAAAAAGATTGAAAATAACTATTATGTACCAAATCATCTTTATTACAGAAAGACTCATCAGTCATAAATAGAAAAGCTGAAATATTAAAGAAGACAGAAGTATTGGTCAAACAAAATCTTTGCTTGAGCTTGTTTATTCTTTAAAAGCAGGATCTTTTGCCATTTTGTTATATAGTAGTTAAGGATATTAACTGAAAATTAAAAAGAGATGTCTTGTTTATCAGGATAAAGAGAGAAGACCTCAGTTAGGATTTTTGCCCTGTACACAGTCAATGTGGATTCAATACCCAGAATCCCATTTGTTAACCCAGGTATGGCCAGACACTTCTGAGTGCAGACCTGAGAGTAAGCCCTTAATATTACTGGGTGTCTGCATACCTCAACAATAACAACAAAGGGATACCTTATGAAAATTTTTAGAGAAGAATATAAAAAAATGAGGGCTTGTATTGTTTTATAAGCTTTATATGTGAGGTATGGAGATGATGTCTAAAGTGCATGCTTTTTATTCAGAAGCTATGAATTTGGTTCCCTGGTACCATATATTTTCCTGAGCATAAAGTGGTTCTTGAGGGGATTCTGAGAGTAATATAGAAAGCATACTAGTATGTATATTTCTAAGCACTTTCAGAGGTCACTTTCCAAATGAAGAAAAAAAACCTCTAATAAAATGAAGGAATGTGCATACATTTATGAAGGTTGGCTTGTTCATATGAAGAGATGAAAGGGAAGATACCTAGTCTTGCTCTGAATATGACAATTTTCCTAATTTGCAAGATGGTCTCTAGGAAAGGGCAAGTTTTTAGAAATGCGGATTAGATGTAACCTCATAGAACATCTTTACTATTAGTCTTAGATGTTCTGTATATTCCTGAAAAACATTTTCATATACCCAATGAGTTCTTCTGCGAGCAAGAAATTTCAGGGAAAGCTTAAGCACTAAAGATGAGAAATTGTATGTGATATCTGTAGTTCCAGATCTTGATCTATGCATTCTTAGAGGAGAAAGTATTATATTTGGAAATGACTCCAAATTTCACAAGCCTGTTCTTTTGTCTTTATTTCTCTTTATGTAATGTAATGGGCATCTCTCCCACAAATGTGAGTTTGCTATAAAAATTGAATCAATTGTTTCTTGAACATCTGAGTTTGTATCTGGAGGTTATGGCTTTTGCTATTCTCTTACCACATGCAGAAATTACATGAAAACTTGTGGATTCCATCATTAACTGGAATAAATGCTACAACAAACATACCCTGGCATCTACAATGATTTTTTAAAAAAAACCATGGGTCTTGGAGGATCTGGATCAGAGACAGATGTCAAGAACAGAGGAGACACAAAGAATATCCCTTGGCCTGTTAGTCTTCATTGTGTTTGTTGCTATCTTGTCAGTCTCAAACAGAACCAAAATTGTCATCAGGTTTTTAGTAGCAGGGTGCTCCAGGACATTTGGCCAAAGGGAAAGTTCCTAAGTATTCTTAAACAAATATCATTTACTTAAAGTATTTTATGCCAGATTCTGTTCCAGACCATGTTCTTCATGAATTGGGAGTAAATTTGTTTTTAGTCTTTGTATTTCCTCTCTCTTTCCATATGTTTTTTATCAAATAGCTTCTTTCCCCCAATAATTAAATATTTGAAGGTTTAAAAATATATCCTATTTGGGGTGGTAATGTCAATCCCTCCATAAATACAGTATTTTAAAAATATAAGCTATCTGAAATATAAAAATCAAGTTTTTCCTCCTTTGCCACCCTTTGATGTTAATGAAATGGCTTGGTTCTTTCTACTTTCTTCTACAATGTTTCTGTAGGGAGGCAGGTAGAGAAAATAATTTGCCACCAAACACCAGCATGAATTTGTCTGTCTTTGGAAGCAAGACCCCTGTGTGCTGTGTCAGAAGGAGTAACTATGCAGTTAATGACTTCAATAGGAGACATTTAGCAACTGAAGAGAGATTAAATTTTGATAATTGGGAAATAGTTTTATTTGGAAAAGGTCTAAGGGTAGTATTAATAGAACTAAAATGTCTCCCCAAAATTTCAATGAAGAAGTCTGTATTTTATAATGATTTTTGTTGATGATTTAAAAAAAATCAGGAATTTGGTAGATTAATGAATATTAGGAGGTTTATTTTTATTTCTGGCCTACTTTTCTTCCCAAGTGGATGCTTCCATGTAATTGGACAAGAATTACTAGCTGAAAAGCCATGACTTTTCTTTACCCTGACCCCAAATGGTTATAACTCCAGCCATGAAGAAATACATGCTAGCTGAGACAAACACATTTTAAATATAGAGATGCAGTGAGCTCCAGTAACACATTGGAGTGAGGGGAAAACATACTTAGGAGCCTAGACAGGTTTTCTCCAACCAATGGAAAATGCTTTGCTTATATCCAAAGTGTGCATATAAGCACAATTTAGTGAGGACCATAGAGCAATAGTGCACAATTAGGGACAAGCTCTCATTCATATTTTCCTAGATCCTGTCATAAGGAACACTAGCATTCTGGAGACATGGCTGTTGATTACAATAGGAGAGGAAGGGAATCTTCTGGCATCTAGTGAGCGGAAAACAGGGAAGCTGTTAAATATTCTACAATTAGGAGAGTGCTCCACACCCAAGAATTATCCAGCTGAAAATGTGAATATGCTGGTGAGAAACTCATGTGTAATGTTGATTCCAAATACACTGTAAAATCAAGTGGCTGCTCAAAAAGCAATATATCTCCTCAGTTTGCTTTTAAACACCTGGTGCCCATTCGATATAAAGAAAGCCGTTTTATAGTTCAAACTGCTGTTATTAAATGATATAGTTATAACATAAATAAAAATATGCTTTTCTTTTTTCTAAGGAACTGATTTAGAAGAAATGAATGCTGCTTTAAAGAAGTTTTTTTCTGCCTTTCTAGAAAATGTCATTGATTTTGTATGTGTCGGTGAAGTTCTATACCTTTTTACATAGTTTCCAAGATGATTTTTGAAAAATATTTAAAAAATATTTTTAATTTTACTATACTGTAGGATAATCACTCAGATAAACCCAAAGATTCTTTTTTGGCTCTAGATCTTGTGAAGAATAAAAATAACTGTTTCTAGATGAGAATGTAAACAATATTCAAATGCCCAACAAAATATCTACCTATTTCAGCCTTGAGAAGAAAATTGTCCATTGAGAAGAAGATTAAGTCTTGTTCCCTCACATGTAAACTTTGAGTCATTAAATCTGAAAAGTCATCACAGAAGGTCCTTATACTTTAATCACATGGGATATGATGTCTTTGAGAATCGGCGGTGAGTCAACACTTAGGAGAAAGATTTTGTAAGTATATGGTGGATGTTTTCTGTGGAGTTTCTGCTCTTTGCATGTTAGAAACTAATCATGTTGCTCCTACCACATTGATCTCAATAAGAATGTGACTTTCCCTATCATATTTTATCAAGCAGTTGCACTGGTAATGAGAAATCCTTTCCAAGACAAAATTTTAACATAAATCTTTTGCCTTATTATGAAGTCACAGTAATAGAAGTAATAAACTTACTGGCACTAGACTAGTGTGTGTATCTGTTACATAAAACTAATTTCACTTAATCTTAATTAATTTTCTATTTATATTCTGTCCCCCTAGCTCCTGTATCATTTTCTTAATTAGAGCATATACTTAGTGTTGTGGACACTAGGCATCAAAATTAAATGAGGAAAGGAAAGTAAAAATAAGTCTTCTTATGTGGCAGGGTTCAAATGACCAAATTGTTACTTGACTCTTAAGACAAATCTGTCTGTGAGAGTAAGTATGCAAGTGTGTGTCCATGTATATTCATCTGAAATTTCAATTTCCAAGAAAATTATCTTCTTTCTCCAAATTTATCTGAATGGTTAAGATTGTATTTTTTTTTTTTTTTTTGGATTTTTGGGCCACACCTGTTTGATGCTCAGGGGTTACTCCTGGCTAAGCACTCAGAAATTGCCCCTGTCTTGGGGGGACCATATGGGACACCGGGGGATCAAACTACGGTCCTTCCTTGGCTAGCGCTTGCAAGCAGGCACCTTACCTCTAGTGCCACCTACCCGGCCCCAAGATTGTATTTTTTTTTTTAAGAAAGAAGTATCTATTGACATATTTAGAATTCTATTTTTTTTACTAACCTAAAATCACATTTTATTACTAATTATAAATACAAAATCACTAATACATATGCTGAAAAAAAGAGTAACCAATATTTCTAAATGGAGCTAATGAATTAAATATATCCCTAATTGAAGACTTCTCTATTTTTGAAGGGAATTGGAGATACTCAGAGCCAGTTACATGACTGAACACTATCAGTTGGTACCTACCTCAAAAATTTTATTTTTTATTTTACAATATTGGGTTGAATTGTTTAAGCTTAATTCATATATTAATTTTTAAACAGTTTTTTATTCTTAGAGATGAAAAGAAAATATTTTCCAATGAGCTTTTGCTCATGGAAGTTCTAATTTTTTCTCCAGTAGGAAGCTGTCTCTATCCATTCTGATCATTTCTGATCCTTCTAAACCAGTCAGGCTGCTAGAAAATGTATGTCTTCCTCTGTTAGCTCTCTGTGATACTAGACCATTTAGGTCTCTGAGATTTTATCATTCTTTTTTCGTTTTTTTTTTCTGGCCACACCCATTTGATGCTCAGAGGTTACTCCTGGCTAAGCGCTCAGAAATTGCCCCTGGCTTGGGGGGGACCATATGGGATGCGGGCGGATCGAACCGCGGTCCTTCTTTGGCTAGCGCTTGCTTACTTCTAGTGCCACCTCGCTGGCCCCAATCATTCTTAATGGCACTATCAGAAAAAGAGCATTACCATGTTATGACTTAGGATTGTGTTTCTGCTTAGTCACCAATAATAAGAATCTAAGGAGCACAGAAGAAATTTTCTGTCCTCTGTATTTGGAATTTCTAGCTTGAAATTTCATCTTAGTGCTCTTCCACAAAGAATCTTTGCAGAGAAAGAAAAAAATTACACTATGACCCTAACTTAAACTAAATTCTTTACCGCTGGCTCAGTGATAATCATTACAGCTCTGTATTGGGGAAAGCAGATGAGAAATAACTATCAATGGTTCTGGTATCTGGCACCATGATTACTGAATCATTTTCTGTCATCTGCACTAACATACAATTCAAGTCTTTGTCAATCAGCAGCTTTTCTGGTGTCAGCTACTTTACTCCTTCCATTTTTTATGCTTCCAGACTAAAACACTTGTTTTTGACCATACCAGCTGGTGCTCAGGGCTTACTCCCGACTATGTATTCAGGGATCACTTTTGGTGGTGCTAGGTGCACCATGGGTGGTGCTGAGCACAGTTGGGGTGGTGGTAGGAATTGAACCCAAGTCTGCCACTTGTAAGTCCTGCCTACTGCAAAACTGATCCAGCTCAAGACCAAAACTCTTGGACAGTAACTTGATATCTAGGAAAAGGAAGATTGGTTGTGGATAAAGTATATGATAGTTGATAAAATGAAAATTGATGTAGGAGCTGGAGAGATAGTATTTAAATTAAAGTGCTATTTTTGCATGTAGATGACTCCAATTCAATCCCCAGAACCACATATCTGAGGTTTCACAAGCAGCTCCTGTGCTAGAAATAAGAGTTGAGCACCACTGGTAGGTATGGCCACCAAATTAAACCAACAACAAAGCAGAAATAAGAGGAAACTTAATTATATTCCTTACATGATCCATTTGTTAATGTATATTAATTGAAGGAAATTAGACTCAATACCTTATGTTCATCTGTCCATTACTTAGAAACCTGAAAAAAAAAAAAGGACCAGCACTCTTCAATAATGGACAGAGTCAAAATTCATACCCAAATCCTGTCTTTTGATCATTGGGTCTAGGTAAATTTCTTAAGGTAAAAAAAATATATCAGATGAAGAGAAATTGCTCATCATTTTGAAGACATAAAAGAAGACACATATGAAGAGCAGAGATCTGTAAGAGATTCTATAAAGGGACAAAGTTATTATAAAATAGAATTGGAAATCACATTAGATACAATTTAGAGGTGCAAATTAAAAATGTTTCATAGAAAAACAAACATATGATAACATAATAGCTTAAGCAGAAAAATACAAAAGTGCTACTCCAACCACTCAGGGTGAGTAATAATTCAAAAAGAAAAACGAGTTCTACTATAATGTACTGATCATAAAGTAGAGGCTTAAAACAATGAAAGACATGGTATGTGTTGAGGACAGAGACTCAACCTGAGAATTATAGTTGTTTCAGTAGAAAAATCAAGTAAAACACAAGCAATTATTCAAAGATATAATTAAATAAAAGATTCCTGAGTTGAAAAAAAAAAGAAATGAGCAGATCAAAAGGACTCACCATGTTCAAAGTAACTTAAATGAAAAGAGAACTTTGTAATATTTGAATTATAGGGATGGAGTAAAAGAGACTCTAAGCATTCATGCAAAATAAAATAGGTGAAAAACAAAAGAACAAAGTTAAGGTGGCCTTAGGCTGATCTTTATCTCAGATACAATAGAACTATGTCTACAGAATAGTAAAGTAAGAAATTGTGGCACCCACAAACATTTGCTTACTCAATTTAACTACATTATAGTAACTTTAGCCATTAACAGATACATTGAAAATATAGCAACCATGTCATTTTCACTAATATTTTTTTTTTTTTAAATTTTTTTTTATTTAAACACCTTGATTACATACATGATTGTGTTTGGGTTTCAGTCATAAAAGGAACACCACCCATCACCAGTGCAACATTCCCATCACCCAAGTCCCAAATCACCCTCCTCCCCACCCAACCCCCGCCTGTACCCTAAACAGGCTCTACATTTCCCTCATACATTCTCAATATTAGGACAGTTCAAAATGTAGTTATTTCTCTAACTAAACTCATCACTCTTTGTGGTGAGCTTCCTGAGGTGAGCTGGAACTTCCAGCTCTTTTCTCTTTTGTGTCTGAAAATTATTATTACAAGGGTGTCTTTCATTTTTCTTAAAACCCATAGATGAGTGAGACCATTCTGCGTTTTTCTCTCTCTCTCTGACTTATTTCACTCAGCATAATAGATTCCATGTACATCCATGTATAGGAAAATTTCATGACTTCATCTCTCCTGACAGCTGCATAATATTCCATTGTGTATATGTACCACAGTTTCTTTAGCCATTCATCTGTTGAAGGGCATCTTGGTTGTTTCCAGAGTCTTGCTATGGTAAATAGAGCTGCAATGAATATAGGTGTAAGGAAGGGGTTTTTGTATTGTATTTTTGTGTTCCTAGGGTATATTCCTAGGAGTGGTATAGCTGGATCGTATGGGAGCTCGATTTCCAGTTTTTGGAGGAATCTCCATATCGCTTTCCATAAAGGTTGAACTAGACAGCATTCCCACCAGCAGTGGATAAGAGTTCCTTTCTCTCCACATCCCCGCCAACACTGTTTATTCTCATTCTTTGTGATGTGTGCCATTCTCTGGGGTGTGAGGTGGTATCTCATCGTTGTTTTGATTTGCATCTCCCTGATGATTAGTGATGTGGAACATTTTTTCATGTGTCTTTTGGCCATGCGTATTTCTTCTTTGTCAAAGTGTCTGTTCATTTCTTCTCCCCATTTTTTGATGGGGTTAGATGTTTTTTTCTTGTAAAGTTCTGTCAGTGCCTTGTATATTTTGGAGATTAGCCCCTTATCTGATGGGTATTGGGTGAATAGTTTCTCCCACTCAGTGGGTGGCTCTTGTATCCTGGGCACTATTTCCTTTGAGGTGCAGAAGCTTCTCAGCTTAATATATTCCCATCTGTTAATCTCTGCTTTCACTTGCTTGGAGAGTGCAGTTTCCTCCTTGAAGATGCCTGTAATGTCCTGTAGTGTTTTGCCTATGTGCTGTTCTATATATCTTATGGTTTTGGGGCTGATATCGAGGTCTTTAATCCATTTGGATTTTACCTTTGTACATGATGTTAGCTGGGGGTCTAAGTTTAATTTTTTGCAAGTGGCTATCCAATTGTGCCAACACCACTTGTTGAAGAGGCTTTCCCTGCTCCATTTAGGATTTCCTGCTCCTTTATCAAAAATTAGATGGTTGTATCTCTGGGGAACATTTTCTGAGTATTCAAGCCTATTCCACTGATCTGAGGACCTATCCTTATTCCAATACCATGCTGTTTTGATAACTGTTGCTTTGTAGTACAGTTTAAAGTTGGGAAAAGTAATTCCTCCCATATTCTTTTTCCCAATGATTGCTTTAGCTATTCGAGGGTGTTTATTGTTCCAAATGAATTTCAAAAGTGTCTGATCCACTTCTTTGAAGAATGTCATGGGTATCTTTAGAGGGATGGCATTAAATCTGTATAATGCCTTGGGGAGTATTGACATTTTGATGATGTTAATCCTGCCAATCCATGAGCAGGGTATGTGTTTCCATTTCCGTGTGTCCTCTCTTATTTCTTGGAGCAGAGTTTTATAGTTTTCTTTGTATAGGTCCTTCACATATTTAGTCAAGTTGATTCCAAGATATTTGAGTTTGTGTGGTACTATTGTGAATGGGGTTGTTTTCTTAATGTCCATTTCTTCTTTATTACTGTTGGTGTATAGAAAGGCCATTGATTTTTGTGTGTTAATTTTGTAGCCTGCCACCTTGCTATATGAGTCTATTGTTTCTAGAAGCTTTTTGATAGAGTCTTTAGGGTTTTCTAAGTAGAGTATCATGTCATCTGCAAACAGTGAGAGCTTGACTTCTTCCTTTCCTATCTGGATTCCCTTGATATCCTTTTCTTGCCTAATCGCTATAGCAAGTACTTCCAGTGCTATGTTGAATAGGAGTGGTGAGAGAGGACAGCCTTGTCTTGTGCCAGAATTTAGAGGGAAGGCTTTCAGTTTTTCTCCATTGAGGATAATATTTGCCACTGGCTTGTGGTAGATGGCCTTCACTATATTGAGAAAGGTTCCCTCCATTCCCATCTTGCTGAGAGTTTTGATCAAGAATGGGTGTTGGACCTTATCAAATGCTTTCTCTGCATCTATTGATATGATCATGTGGTTTTTATTTTTCTTGTTATTGATGTTGTGTATTATGTTGATAGATTTACGGATGTTAAACCAGCCTTGCATTCCTGGGATGAAACCTACTTGATCGTAGTGGATGATCTTCTTAATGCGGCATTGAATCCTATTTGCCAGGATTTTGTTGAGGATCTTTGCATCTGCATTCATCAGTGATATTGGTCTGTAATTTTCTTTTTTGGTAGCGTCTCTGTCTGGTTTAGGTATCAAGGTGATGTTGGCTTCATAAAAGCTATTTGGAAGTGTTTCTGTTTGTTCAATTTCATGAAAGAGTCTTGCCAAGATTGGCAGTAGTTCCTCTTGGAAAGTTTGATAGAATTCATTAGTGAATCCATCTGGACCTGGGCTTTTGTTTTTCGGCAGACATTTGATTACTGTTTTAATTTCATCAATGGTGATGGGGGTGTTTAGATATGCTACATCCTCTTCCTTCAACCGTGGAAGATTATAAGAGTCCAAGAATTTATCCATTTCTTCCAGGTTCTCATTTTTAGTGGCGTAGAGTTTTTCAAAGTAGTTTCTGATTACCCTTTGAATCTCTGTCATATCAGTAGTGATCTCTCCTTTTTCATTCCTGATACGAGTTATCAAGTTTCTCTCTCTCTCTTTCTTTGTTAGGTTTGCCAGTGGTCTATCAATCTTGTTTATTTTTTCAAAGAACCAACTTCTGCTTTCGTTGATCTTTCGGATTGTTTTTTGAGTTTCCACTTCGTTGATTTCTGCTCTCAGCTTTGTTATTTCCTTCTGTCTTCCTGTTCTTGGGTCCTTTTGTTGAGCATTTTCTAGTTCTATTAGCTGTGTCATTAAGCTACTCAGGTAAGCTCCTTCTTCCTTCCTGATGTGTGCTTGCAAAGCTATAAATTTTCCTCTCAGTACTGCTTTTGCTGTGTCCCATAAGTTCTGAGAGTTTGTGTCTTTATTGTCATTTGTTTCCAGGAACCTTTTTATTTCCTCCTTGATTTCATCTCGGACCCACTGGTTATTGAGCATGAGGCTGTTTAACTTCCAGGTGTTAAAGTGTTTCTTCTGAGTCCCTTTGGAGTTCACAAATAATTTCAGAGCCTTGTGGTCAGCGAAGGTAATCTGCAAAATTTCTATCCTCTTGATCTTATGGAGGTATGTTTTATGTGCCAGCATGTAGTCTATCCTGGAGAATGTCCCATGTACATTGGAGAAGAATGTGTATCCAGGTTTCTGGGGATGGAGTGTCCTATATATATCCACTAGGCCTCTTTCTTCCATTTCTCTCCTCAGGTCTAGTATATTCTTGTTGGGTTTTAGTCTGGTTGACCTGTCCAGTGTTGACAAAGCCGTGTTTAGGTCCCCCACAATTATTGTGTTGTTGTTGATATTATTTTTCAGATTTGTCAGCAGTTGTATTAAATATTTTGCTGGCCCATCATTCGGTGCATATATGTTTAGGAGAGTGAATTCTTCCTGCTCTACGTACCCCTTGATTAATATAAAATGTCCGTCTTTGTCCCTTACAACCTTCCTGAGTATAAAGTTTGCATTATCTGATATTAGTATGGCCACTCCAGCTTTTTTATGGGTGTTGTTTGCTTGGATAACTTTTCTCCAGCCTTTTATTTTGAGTCTATGTTTGTTCTGACTATTCAGGTGCGTTTCTTGTAGGCAGCAGAAGATTGGATTGAGTTTTTTGATCCATTTAGCCACTCTGTGTCTCTTAACTGGTGCATTTAGTCCATTGACATTGAGAGAAAGAATTGTCCTGGGATTTAACGCCATCTTTATTTCAAAATTTGGTGTG
The DNA here is from genome assembly GCF_024139225.1 of Suncus etruscus. Classification (NCBI taxonomy): domain Eukaryota; kingdom Metazoa; phylum Chordata; class Mammalia; order Eulipotyphla; family Soricidae; genus Suncus; species Suncus etruscus. Next base: position 23,957,481 of record NC_064849.1, read on the forward strand.
TCTTTTGGGTAGTCTTGTCTTAGATTAGGTCTTTCAGTTTTTTCTCTTAAGACTGGTTTTGTGTCTGTGAAGTTTCTGAGCTGTTTTTTGTCTGTGAAACCATGTATTCTTCCATCAAACCGGAAAGTGAGTTTTGCTGGGTATAGTATTCTGGGTGAAGCATTCATTTCATTCAGTCTTGTCACAATATCCCACCACTGCTTTCTGGCATTGAGCGTTTCTGGTGACAGGTCTGCTGTAAATCTCAGGGAAGCTTGCTTGAACATGATTTCCCCTTTTGATCTTGCTGTTTTCAGAATTCTGTCTCTATCTGTGGGATTTGTCATTGTGACTAGGATGTGTCTTGGGGTGGTTTTTCTGGGGTCTCTTTTGGTTGGTACTCTTCGGGCATGCAGGATTTGATCACATATATTCTTTAGCTCTGGGAGTTTCTCTTTAATGATGTTCTTGACCATTGATTCTTCCTGGAAATTTTCTTCCTGGGTCTCTGGGACTCCAATGATTCTTAAGTTGTTTCTGTTGATCTTATCATAGACTTCTATTTTCGTCTGTTCCCATTCTTTGACTAATTTTTCCATTGTCTGCTCATTTGCTTTAAGTTTTTTGTCCAATCTCTCCTGCTGTATGGAATTGTTATGTATCTCATCTTCCACAGCACCAAGTCTATTCTCAGCTTCTGATACCCTGTCCCAGAGCTTATCCATTTTGTCATTCACTTCGTTTACTGAGTTTTTCAGGCCTGTTAGTTGACATGTTATTTCAGTTTGGAGTTTTGTCATTTCTGCCTTCATATTTTCTTGGTTCTTATTAGTGTTCTGTTCAACTCGATCCATGGTTTCTTGGAGTCTGTTGAGCACCTTCCATATTGCTAGTCTAAAGTCCTTATCTGAGAGGTTGATTAGTTGTTCAGTCATTATCTGGTCCTCAGAATTGTCATCTTCATTCTCTATGTCTGATGCTGGCCTGCGCTGTTTCCCCCATTGTCACATTTGTATTGTGGGTTTTTCTACGTGTTGTAGTGGTATTCATTGTCTATATGATGTAGGCAGCACACTCCTCTGGCTCCTCCCTTTCTGGATGGGCTGACTTGCCTCTAAGGGAGGGGAGTCCTCCGTGGATGAAGCCTCACACTGGGTCAAATCTTAGGCCCGAGCATGTAACAGAGAAGACAGTCCAGAGAGAAATGTTTGCTTCTGTGATATAGCGCCGTTCTTAGTGTGATTTTTCCTTCTTGTTGCAATGGAGTTCTTTCCTTAGAAAGAGTGCACGGCCGCGTAGCGAAGCGGAGCGGCCGTGCTCCTCTGAGCCTCTTTTTGCCCCACTCGCAAGAGTTTCACGCAAGAGGACAGTAGACAGACATAGACAGGTCACACTCACAGTCTTTCACAGCTGAGCCCCACTGGGCCGGTGTACTTTCGCGGATTTTCCCCGCCTGGTGTCACACACAGGGAGCCAGCTTTTGCAAAGGATAGCCGGTTTTTATGCTCTGAAGTCCCTCCCTGAAAATGGCATCTGGGCGAGCGAGGTTTCTGGAGGCTCTTTTTGCCCCACTCGCAAGAGTTTCACGCAAGAGGACAGTAGACAGACATAGACAGGTCACACTCACAGTCTTTCACAGCTGAGCCCCACTGGGCCGGTGTACTTTCGCGGATTTTCCCCGCCTGGTGTCACACACAGGGAGCCTGCTTTTGCAAAGGATAGCCGGTTTTTATGCTCTGAAGTCCCCTCCCTGAAAATGGCGTCTGGGCGAAGCGAGGTTTCTGGAGGCTCTTTTTGCCCCACTCGCAAGAGTTTCACGCAAGAGGACAGTAGACAGACATAGACAGGTCACACTCACAGTCTTTCACAGCTGAGCCCCACTGGGCCGGTGTACTTTCGCGGATTTTCCCCGCCTGGTGTCACACACAGGGAGCCTGCTTTTGCAAAGGGATAGCCGGTTTTTATGCTCTGAAGTCCCTCCCTGAAAATGGCGTCTGGGCGAGTGAGGTTTCTGGAGGCTCTTTTTGCCCCACTCGCAAGAGTTTCACGCAAGAGGACAGTAGACAGACATAGACAGGTCACACTCACAGTCTTTCACAGCTGAGCCCCACTGGGCCGGTGTACTTTCGCAGATTTTCCCCGCCTGGTGTCACCCACAGGGAGCCTGCTTTTGCAAAGGATAGCCGGTTTTTATGCTCTGAAGTCCCTCCCTGAAAATGGCGTCTGGGCGAGCGAGGTTTCTGGAGGCTCTTTTTTGCCCCACTCGCAAGAGTTTCACGCAAGAGGACAGTAGACAGACATAGACAGGTCACACTCACAGTCTTTCACAGCTGAGCCCCACTGGGCCGGTGTACTTTCGCGGATTTTCCCCGCCTGGTGTCACACACAGGGAGCCCTTCACTAATATTTTTACTCTCAAGAACAAAAATTATTATATTATCATTATTTATTATTTTTGAGACCACAGCTGGCAGTACTTAAGGCTTATTCCTGGCTCTACATTCAGGGATTATTCCTGGTGGGCTCAGGGGCCAGTTTGGGTATCACAGATTTAACCCAAGTTGACCAGTGCAAGAAAAATGCCCTATTCACTATTCTCTTTTTCTCTGGCTCTTCCAAAGCTCATTGTATTGGAAAATTTCTTTCAACTAGCCTAAAGCTCATATGGAAAACTGGTGGTAAGTGCTAGATAAAATGTATAGTGGATCTCAGGTAGACACATATATTGATAATGTTAAGTAGTTTATAATAGGGAATTTGCAAACATGCAGGCATGCCTAATATTATCGAAAGGAATCAGCCTGGCAGCCATTTTGAATGAGGACTCTGCAATTAGATTGCTCTGACTTTATTTCCTGTTGTATAAAGTTTTTACTCACATCTTTTTGATCAACTCTCTGGCTCTCAGCTATATAATAGAAATTCTCTAGAATTTTCATCATGGAATATGTATAAGGATAAGTAATTGAAAACAGTGAGATACTTAGTGCCTTGAATACCTTCTTCTATATAAAAGGTATGTTAAGTATATACTCTGCATGATAAAACATGCTATATGGATATCTTGTGTAACAGGAAACAGACACGGGTATACTGATGCTTTCTTTACCTTGTGGGGATTCTTTTCCCCTCTCTGTTTTCCTAGCATGGAAGATTTTACTTAGTGAGTTGCATGGTTCACTTAACAAAAACAGAGGCTTAAAGAAAAATGAGTAATTTAAACATAAAACTAAATGAAGCTATTTATGATAATTCCAAATTTAATGTGGCAATAATGGCAGTATGATTTAAGACATGAGATGCAATCCTTCCATTTTATTCTTACCTGGACATGATTTATTTTTTCCTACTCAAGAGAATGATGGCAACATTCCTTTTAGAAGTTCATAAGATGGACATTGTTTTGGTCCTCATCTTGGACCAATTCATATTTATGATTTCAGTCCCTTTGCTTCGATAGAAAATATTTTGCTCCCCAAAAGCACATGGGAAGAAAAGTTTTGAAATCTGGACAGACTCCTCAGTTCTGTTCCATTTTCTATTGTCCTTTCCTCCTGTTCCCTCCCAGAAACAGTGTGTCTCCAACTGATTGTTTTTGTGGTGAAGCAATCATTCTCCCTGGTCTCACGCTTAAGTGTTAAAAGTGATTACTGAACCAAACAACCAAGCTTCTTTTATGGGTGAATTAGGCAAATTTAAGGTTTTTATTAGATGGCTCAAGTTTTGAACTGATGTTATTGTTTCTCTAAACTTCCCAGCTTTTAACTTTTGCTCTTCAGCTTCTTTTTGCTCTTTTATTTGATTCTGTGATATAGAAGTTGGTGCAGCTCTTTTAAAAACCCGTTTTATGTTACAATGCCACATCTCATTCTAACAAAACCTCTTTGGTTTCAGTGGCCAAGTCCCAGACCATGTATTTCATGTCAATAATTGAGCATTTCACTTTTGCAGAAAACCAGGCATATAACCATAATTTTTAAGTTTCTACTGAAGCATATTTTATTATCTGGTTTGTGCCAAATGTTTTTACACATTATCTCATTTCTTCTGAATATTATATTTTTGTTCAATGACAAATCATTCTCCTGTTTACTTTGAAATCAATATTTCCAGATGTTTTAAGTATTTCTAAGCTTGTATTTGCTTGTTCATGCATATTTTTTAAATCTTCTGGTTTAAAAGACTTTAATTTAGTGTCTTAAGCTGTTTCTTTGATATTAGCATTATTTTTACACTAATATTTGTTAACTAGTATTTTACAGATGTGGGATCATTATTAAAACAACACCAGATGATAATAGTCTGGTGCTCTAATTCCTAGTAATGAGGTAAATTTATTAAGAAAGTTTACTGTATGTTTTCTCCATGTGCATTGTCTTAACATGTTCTTCCAAATAGCATTAAAATTATGCACCTTTGTTAGCATTTTTGTTGAAGTTTTGATATTTATTAAACTGTTTATAATACTTTTTATGCATACCTCATTCCAACACCACACCCCTCACCACAATGCCTGCCTCACCTCATCAGTATTCTATGGGGACCTTCCAAGTCACCTCTTTAGTAACTCAGTTCTATAGAAAAAAAATCTCTAATTCCAAAGACTTTGGGCAGGCACTAGTTTTAATCATCATTTTATAGATAAATGTAACTGAAATGATCATTCATATGGTTGCACAGTTTATATAAAAACGAGAAGGATCTTAAGCCCCATTATTTTCAACTTGTTTATGAGATTTCCTCTAAATGAATATCTCTTGTGTATTCTGCCTGGTTTTAGTGGATTGATTCTTTACCTATGAGACCAACGGGACTGTGGTTTGAACTTCACAAGGATGCTTTCTCCTTGCAGTTTCCAAGAACAGTGATAGAAATCAGAACAAAAATACTTCCAAGAATCATCAAATATCAGGAGATTCCAAGAAGTCAGTTTCTGACTGGTGTCAGTAATCTGCAAACAAGAAGATAGAAATAGAATGAAATGAGTTATTATATGGAAGAATTAAGAAAAAATTAGGAACTCCATGTAGGAGGGAACCTTTGAGTTCTCATAAGGGGTTTATAAAGGCTGAATCTTTTGCTTAGTTTAGAGTTTAGTTGTGTGTCATGTTAAGAAAAGGGAAAACACATCTCACTGACTTTTGCATGCAGATATCAGGAGGCTTTTGTATAGCATTGCCCATTAAAGTAATATCTTTCAGATTTTTTGTTTGGGGGTCATATCTATTAGTATACTAGGAATATTCCTAGTATTCTGAGCTCTGTGCTCAGAAGATTCCCTTTTGGCAGTGTTGCTCAGGAGACCATATGTGGTGTCAAGGATCAAGCGCCTGTCAAACAAGAGGATAAGCACCTTATACACTTTTATATCTCTCTCCATATCTCCCTACAATTATATGGTTTGCTCTTTATAGAACATGATAGAAAATAACCAGCTCTTTTCTTTTTATAAGAGAGCCATGTGATGCTGGAGATCACACTTAGGGCTTGTATGTGAATGTGCAAGCTATGTACTCTACCACTTGTGTGATTCCCCTGGCAGTATGTCTTGTAAAACATCAAGCACAGTGAGAAGCCTTCACATGTTCTCTGAGGTTTATTCTTTTTAAATATATTAGAGGACAACCCTTCCTTGTCTAAAATTTGTTTACATCTCAAATGTTTTTGCTTTTGAAGTTCTCAACCAGTAACCAGACAGGTAGGAACAGTCCTGAGGAATCCAGACTGGGGGGGGATGTTGAGTGGTGAAGATATGCTGATGGGTTGGACACAGTGTTTTGGAAGAAACAGGGAGCTTTTCTAAACCCTGTACTTTTACAAAGCTGTTTTTGCTTTGCTGCCTATATGCAAGGAAGCAGTTTTCCTAAATAGCTATGTTTAGATTAGAACTTGGTCTAACAGAAGTTCTAACATGTTGCACTGGTTAGCTAAATTGAAATCAAAACAGAAATTCAAACACACAAACAGGCACCCTTCTTTGAAATGTCCTGTTTCTTAGAGAGCAAGCAGAAAAAAATTGTAGTTGTGGATTTTGGAATAGGTTGTTCTAATTATGAATTGAAAAAAAAAAGTGCCTTTAGAAAATATTGAACTGTTATTTATTTGCTGGGAATAATGAAAATTCAGAAATAAAAAAAATTGTTTGAGAAGGACAATGTATGCCAGAGAGAAAGGTCTCACCGTGCAGATTGGAGAGGAGACCTCAAAGCATTTAAGGGTCAAAGCATTAGAGAATCTAAAAACCTTTGCCTGTGGATATGTTCTTCCATCAAGTCCCTCTAGCCAGCTTGCCAGATGCTAACTCAATTGGGGGTGGTGGTAGGGAGAGTGGATTATGCCCAAGGAATGGATAAATCTTCTCACTGATGCTTAGACAGGGATGCTATTTTATGGTTCTCTTTACAAAGGCAGATGATCCGATTTAAGAAAGGAAAGTGGAGAGTAGAGACAAGTGTAAGCTGTCATGGTGATCTTTCTACTCTAATCTTTTAAAAGCATTACCTTATTTTCTATAGTAGCCGCAGTTCATCAAAAGCAGCATGCCGTGAGTGAGCTATTCCACAATTTTAATGTTTTTGATGAATATATCATTTATATAAGTTTTATGAGTTCTTTACAAAGAGAACCACGCTCTAAATTTTAATTATTAAAACGTTAGAATATTTGGCATTGGGTTTAGTAATGTGGAATGTCCTTGTACTGTAGGAGAGCAAAGTAAAACATAACAGAGATGATATTTGTCAAATCAGTATGTAATCACAGGTTTATCTAAATAATTGCAACTTGCTGAGTAATAAAGCAGAAAATTAACTTTTGACATCACCAATTTTAGAATGATTATATTAACAAAGGAGTGCTTTAAAATTTCTCCTGCAAGCTGCTTTGCTTCCTTGTTCATTTGTTTTATTTCAATTATGGAAGGCATCCACATTTAAGTAAAAGACGCTTTGCCTGGAATTTGGAATGAGGGCACATTTTGAGTAACTTCTAATTGTAAAAGAAAAGTACTCATGGGTGTTTTTTTTTCTAGCAAAATTAGATTTTTGCAAGCTATTTTGATTGGATATTTAATAATAGGTACTTAATAAATATATTGTTGCTCTTCTCTAATACAGTAGAGGCAATAGTCTTGATAAGGCTTGACATGCTGGGACCAGGGAGAAGGGGCAGGAAAAAAATGAGAACAGTTTGGGCTTTTTATCCAAGAAGTAAAAGCACAGTTGTTATCTGCCATTTGCCACAGATTTCTGAACAACCATTACATTAACCATACTTAGAAAATTTTTTGCCTGCCTCCCTCACATCTTGCCCTCTCTACATGTGAACCTAGCCCTGGTCCTTCCAGAGCTCCTTAAGCTTCCTAGACTCTTAGCTTTTTTTCAGAGGAAATTACATTGGTCTTTATTAGGAAGCTTAAGCACCAATGAGGTAGATTTAAGTTTTCCATCTTATTTCCCTATTGTCTTCATTTTATCTTTTAGCCCTGGAGCTTATTAAAATGAACTGGGACTTGATACCACCCAGCCCCCTTTGAGTTCATCCTTCAATCAACGTGTCATTAGGTGACACCTCAAATATATCTGGGTTTCCTATGATGCTACTTCTCACATCTGAACTCTTAGTCATAGTCTTACTATGACTATGACTATGCCTTCAACTAAGTTTCTGAAATCTCCATCCTTGATTGAGAGGGGAGATATCAGTTCTTTTAACAGCCTAAACCTCCACAAAAATATACTATCTCTTAAGGAAGAAATGGAAGATAGTGGCTTAGTATATATATCTATATATCTATATCTATATGGCTGTCCATTTCCAGTAAACTGGATACAAATTCTTCTCCAATGCAAGTTAGACCACATGCTGGACCATAACATATTCCTTCATAAAATCAAGAGGGTAGAAATTTTAAGAACTACCTTATCAGATCATCATGCACTGAAATTAAAAGTGAATCACAAACAGACACAGAGAAAGAAACTTTAACACCTGTAAACTAAATAGCTCACTATCGAAGAATCTGTGGATCAGAAAGTTGCACTAGGGAAAGGGAGTGTTCTTTTTTTATGACTAAAACCCAACTACAAACATGTTTGTAATCATGGTGCTTAAATAGAGATAATTAAAAAAAGAGGTGAAATCAAAAAGGAAAATAAAAGATTCATAGAAACGGGCTGAAGCAGTGGTGCAAGGGGTAAGGCATCTGCCTTGCATGCACTAGCTTAGGGCAGACCTTAGTTTGATCCCCCGGCATCCCATATGGTCCCCCAAGCCAGAAGCGACTTCTGAGCTCAGTCAGGAGTAACCCCTGAGCATCACGGAGTGTGGCGAAAAACAAACAAACAAACAAAAAACAAAATAAACAAAAAAGATTCATAGAAACAAACATGAATGAAGACACAATTTATCAAAATTTGGGGGAAATAGCAAAAGTGAAAGCAGTACTAAGAGGAAAAATTCATAGCATTTATCAGTAAGGAAGAAAGGGACTACATAAATCATTAAATGACAGAATTTAAAATATTGGAAAAAGACCTACACAATGAAGCAAAACTAGGCAAATGGAAGGGAATAATGAAGCTTAGAGCAGAAATTAATAAATTGAAAATTAAAAACAATAAAAAAAATCAATGAACATAGGACTTGGTTCTTTGAAACAATCAATAAGATCAATAAACCATTAGCCAAAGTTACAAAAAAATGGTGATGGAGAATATTAATAAACTGTATTAGATTTGAAAGGGGGGAGATTACTACAGATACTACAGAAATTAAAAGAGTAATCAGAAACTACTTTGAGAAACTCTAATCCACAAAACCTGAAATCCTTGAAGAAATGAATAAGATCTTAGACTCCATAATCTCCTAAAGCTAAACCAAGGGGATCTGACATTTATAAATAGATCTATCACTATTAAGAAAATAAAAATGGTAATCAAAAGTATTTTCTAAAACAGGAGCCCAGGGTCAGATAAATTCACTAGCGAATTACTTCAACCCTTCAAGAGAACCTAGTGCCATTTTTTTTAGATTGTTCAGAAAGTTAAAGAAACAGAAACACTTCTAAAATGTTTTTATAAAGCTAACATCATCCTGATACCAAATGCAGAAAGAAATGACACAAAAAGAGAGAACTCAGACCAATATTCTTGATAAACATAGATGCAAAAATCCTCAACAAAATCCTAGCAAATAGGATTCAATGACTCTTCAAGAAGAGTCCTGACCAAGTCGGATTCATTCCGGAGATGCAAGTATGGTTTAGCATACACATGTCAATAAACATTATACACCATATCACAAAAGAAAAAATAAAAAACAAAAATTAAAATTGATGATCATATCATTTGCCTAGTTTTGCTTCATTGTGTAGATCTTTTCCCAATATTTTAAACTCTTTCATTTGCTCTCAACAATATGGGAATGAAAGAAACTTTTCTAAATATTGTCAAGCCATTTATCAGCAGCCTATGGCAAATAATATATTCAATGGGAAATAACTGAAAACCTTTCTTCTAAAATCTGACACAAAACAAGGCTCCTCTCTCTCTTCACTCCTTTTCAACATGGTACTGGAAGTACTTGTCATAGCAATTAGGCAAGAAAAATATATCAGGTTTCATTGTGGTATAATGTATAGTCAGGCTTTGTGATGTTCCTCTTCTACTTGTTTTGGACACTACTCCCCAGTAAATGTGGCAATTACAGTGTTTGGAGTTTCTATCCTGTTAACCGTTGTATTTATTCATGGAGTATTACATGTACATATGGCATATCTTCTAGGTACTTCAGAATAGTGCTATCATTCTGTGTTTATCTTTCATCTTCTGGCTTACTTTATTTAACATAATATTTTGTAGATCCATCCATGTTGCTGCAAAGTCTATGATTGTATTTCTTTCTTTCTTTCTTTCTTTCTTTCTTTCTTTCTTTCTTTCTTTCTTTCTTTCTTTCTTTCTTTCTTTCTTTCTTTCTTTCTTTCTTTCTTTCTTTCTTTCTTTCTTTCTTTCTTTCTTTCTTTCTTTCTTTCTTCCTTTCTTTCATTTATTTTATTTGCATGCCCAAAGGTTCTACTTTTCACTCTAGATCAGGCTTTTAACACAAAATTTGGAATACCAGGAAGAACTGGGATAGGAAAGATCAGAGTATAGATGGAATCAATGTCAGCAAAATTATGCACTCATTCACAATTCTTAAGCATATAGTTTTGCTAGCTTGAATTTATTCCATCTATACTCTCATCTCTTTTAATCCCAGTTCTTCCTGCTAGTCCAGATCTTGACCAAATCATTAATGAACTATCAATTTGGTGGACTCTTATTCACTGAAACCCATAAGACTCAAGTAATTGTGTTAACCACTTGATAATACATTTTTATACTTTCACTTTACTATCTTATATCTCCTTCACTAGATAATAGTTTCTTTGAAGGTAAAAGTTATTGGTCTAATAAATCAATGACTCTAAAACAAGTCTTCAACAGATATCCTCAATCTATATATGATATTGATATTTGGAAATGTCCACAGTAGATGGATAGTTCCTAAAATGACTGATTAAAGATACCATGAAAAAGAGAAAGGGCATGGATCTTGGATATAAAAGAACCTGGTTTTTAACTCACCTTTTACTCAATAGTTATTTGATCTATTATTAATAAGTTAGCCTCTGTGGACTTGAATTTTTGCTCATCTGCAATAGTTTGAAATTTTACTAGGTTTGTTCGGGATATAAATTATGTTAGAAAAACTTTTCAATAGATACAATGGACATGTAATAAATGTAATTTTTGCTTTCTTTATATGGTAGGAAGAATAATAATACCTCCAACAAAGATGACATAGACTCTAGTATCCTATTAAATATGATGTGTTTTAATGTTAGAGGGAAATGGAATTGTCAGTGAATTAGGTTTATTATACATTGATTCTTTTTTAAGTTCAGGACATTTTACTAGATCATGTGGTTAAGTTAAATCTCTTTATTTTAATTTTATTGAAACCATTGTGATTTACAAAATCCTTCATAGTTGTGTTCCAGACATACAATGAATCAAGGCCAATCATACCACCAGTATTGAGCCTACTGCACCAATGTTCCTCAAGTGATCCCGTACCACTCCATACCACCCCAGACTGCCAGGCCCATTTTAAGTTTAGATTGTTAAAGTTTGGGTCTGTTGATTTGACTGTTGTTGACTTTGGCTTGGATATTTAGTTCTGTCCTTTTGAACACTACCAATGTATCTGAGACAGATTGGCCTCTGGCCCCATCCTTTTATATTTATGTTTCTCCTCTTCTATTCAGTTTTTTTCTTCTTGTTATACTCTGGGGCCAAGGGTGTTCAAAACAACTCCCATTTAAACCGTAAAGTTATACTAAATACTACATATAAGTGCTATCATTCTATATCTTTCTTCTTCTGCCTTACTTTATTTAACATACTATCTTCCCGTTTCATTTATGTTGCTCCAAATATCATGATTGCATAATTTCTTACAGATGTGTAGTATTCCATAGTATATATGTACCACATCTTCATGATCCACTCATCTGTTGTTGGACATCTATGTTTATGACAATTTATTTCAGCAAGCATAGAACCCTAATGCACTCCCTACTCTCCCTTAAATTTTATTTAAACCACGCATAAAAGCCCTCCTCCATTTTATGTTTGTTGCAGCACTATGTACAATGGCCAGAATCTGGAAACAGCGCAAGTGCCCACGAACAGATGAGTGGCTAAAGAAACTGTGACACATCTACACAACTGAATACTATGTAGCTTTTAAGGAAAATGAAGTCTTGAAATTTGGTTACATATGAATGGAGATTATTATGCTGAGAGAAATGAGTCAGAGAGGGATAGAAATAGAATAATCGCAGTCATTTGTGGGATATAAAAATGATATAGTATAATAATAATATCCTGAGACAATAGAGATAGGATCAGGAGAATTAGTTCATGGTAGGAATCTTGCCACAGAGTGGTGAATGTAGTTAGAGTAGTGAATAGTCCATTGTGACAATGATAGTTGGAACTGAGCACTCTGGACTAGAACTAGGTGCTGAAAGGAAATAGAGTGATATGCATGGTACTACTTCATTAGCATTAGTGCAAAACAGTGTCAAACAAGAACAGAGAGAAAAGTAAAATGCCAGTGGAGGGTGGACGTTAGGGAAACTGGGGACAATAGTGAAAGAAAATATTCACCGGTGAAGGGTTCATTTTATGACCGAACTCAATCATGAGCAATTTTGTAATCACAGTGCTTAAATAAAGTAATTATTAAAAAATGAAAAGAAAAAATGAATTTTTTTGAAGTACTAAATGCAAGTGAGGGTGTAATGTAAAAAGAAAGGGCAGTTTTAATACACTGAGTATGTCACTTATTAGGTGCATTATGGTAACTGTTGTTTGTTGAATAAAAACATTTTACAAATAGAATTATTTTTAACTCTGTAGCATGTTCCGTTGTTCTGATTGACAGAATCCTCAACTATTATGAATTTAAAATTAGCTTGTAATTCTTAACTGACTGATCAAGTGGAAGTAAAATTCCATAGGGCCCTTGCTGTTATTAAAAGTTGTGTATTTCATAAATATCTAATATTACAAGTAAATCAAAGCCACAAGATCATAAGTAAAATAAAACCAAAAGATTAATTGAAGTGCAGTCAACTAATAATTGAATTAGATTGAGAATCAGAGAATATAGAGACTTCAATAAGGTATGTGAATAATTTAAAGTAAATTTTATAGTTTTGTGAAGAACGTCTATAATGCAGAGAATTAAGAGGTAAATTAGCATTGGCATAGGGAGAGTGGTGGTTGGGCTATGGTACTTTATGTCAGGCTACAGTAGCTTCGTACATTGATATTAAAGGCTAATATTATTGTAACGATGTTATCTAAATCATAATACAAAATACATGGAGTTATCTATTATGTGCAAAGATTTAAGTCACTTACAATAGAGGAACAAAAAATGTGTGTCAAATTATCTTGAGTTATTTTAAAATGAACACAATACACTGACACTTCTTGGCAAATGCCAAGATACTGCAAATTTCAAAATAGTTAAGAGGCTGATTAACTGAAAAGAAAAAAAAAAAACTTCTGATAAAAAAAAAAAGTGAGGAAGTCGATAAGAGTAGATGATCCTTTTCGGATCTTGGAAGTTTTTTTGTAATTATTATGAATATTTATACACAAGGAACTGAGGGTGCAACCTGACAATTTAAAAGAAATTTTTGAGGATCTTAATATTGAACCACAAGCGAGGTCAGAAGTTTGACCTACTTGTGGAAGGATTTAAGGAAGAGATTTATATAAAATAGGCAGCATGTTTAGAAAACTGGGCCTTTAAAAGGCAAGTATTTTCATTTTGGGCTGCGAGATTCTCAGAAGTTGCAACTCAGCTAAAGCTCATAAATGATTCCTGAATAACAGCCAGGAGTATTCCTGAGTAGAGGGCCAGAAACAGCTGTTATTATCCAAAAACAAAACAAAACAAAACAAACAAAACCCCCAAAAAGTAGAGTTCAAAATCTATCAATTGAACAGCAAGGACTTACCGTATTTTCCGGCGTATAAGACGACTTTTGAAACAAAAAAAAAGTCAACCGAAAATCGGGGTTGTCTTATACGCTGAGTATATCCCGAAAAATGTTTCAATATGCTGCTAAACGAAAATTGTCTGAATATTGCCACAAAACAAATTTTCCAACTCGATCCTGCACCAATCACTGCCAGGCTGCTCGGACCGCCTCTCTAACTCAGCCAATCCAAGCAGGCTTTTGATGCATGCAAATTAGACAATGTCCTGGACCCGAATCTACACTGTAAAAAGCCTGCTCAGATTGGCCAGAGTCAGAGAGGAAGTCTGTTGCAGTATAACCTTTGAACCTTTGCTTGTTGTGATTGGCTCACTGTGATACATACAGTTGTAGTACAGGAACGTTCTGTCTGATACAACGAATATAGGCCTAAACCTATGTTTTAACTGCAAAATTAGGGGGTCGACCGTCTTATACGCCCAGTTGTTTTATACGCTGGCAAATACGGTACTTGGAACTCTCCTTGGTACTAGGACTCTCCCTAATTCTTTCCTGTTTTCTTAGATTTACTGCCTTTTTTTTTTTTTTCTTTTTGGTTACACCCGGCAGCACTGGGGGGTTACTCCTGGCTCTATGCTCAGAAATCGCTCCTGGCAGGCTCTGGGGACCATATGGGATGCTGGGATTCGAACCACTGTCCTTCTGCATGCAAGGCAAACACCCTACCTCCACGCTATCTTTCTGGTCTCTGATCTACTGCTTTCTTAGATCTACTGTATGAATGTCGTTGTGTGACCTCATGTGCCAGGTCATTTGTGCTGTCTACCTGTGCTTTTCAGCTACAATGCTGCTTATATCCAATGTGTTGGATTGTGTTAGCTCCTGTCTTCACATTCCCACCTCATGCTTACCCTGACTTATTTGGTCCAGAAAACATTACCAAACAGAATCCTGACTGAACACGCCTGTGCATTACTGTAAAATTCCTTTTTACCAAAAAGAGTTTGACATAGCACGATCCATTTTTATGTGTACTCTCTAGATATTTTCCTTTGAGAAAGGGCTCAGTAGAGCTCTGCTTGTTCCTTCCAATTACTAACTGTTAGTGTTCCACAGCATTTCCTTGAGAAAGAATAGTAAGGGCCAGAGTGACGCCACCTGGGACATAACTTACAAATTTGGAAGCTATGTGAAAACCACTGTTTGGGGGATCAAACAGAAGAAAGAATTCATGATGGTTACTGTGGTTCTTAGTCTCAGAATAGAGATCAGTAGTTCTGATGAGTGCTAAGAGGATCAGTTGTCTTTTTACTGTAGTGCAATTCAAGAAGCACTGCCTTCAATTCAAAATTTAATTTGTACTTATAAAATTACAATTTTTCTGTGGGTTACTAAAAGTGAGGCAGGCACTAAAGAAGAAGCTATTTGACTCCAATATGATTTGAATGCCAGTGAGGAAAACAAGTTAAAATTGAGAAGTTCTGAGATTTAATTCTTAATAATAAAGATATACATATTTATGGCGATTCAATTCAGATTGTTATTAAAAGGTATACATACATGTACACTTACATATAAAATGCATAGTTTTACAGTTCATAGACTGCAAAAATACTTTGGTAATGTTTAACCACTTTCGGTCTTCCTGATTTTATCTGTTTTCTGAACTCCTTGAAAGAAGAAACTGTCACAGACTACTACCTATTACCATTGCTGATTCATATCTGACTTTGATAAATAAAAAAGATGAATTCTTTGTAGTTTATGAGCGCTCACTCTTTTTTATTTTTGAAATGTTCTTTCTTGATTTTATCCAAACACATGCCAGTAACTCTCTAGCCGCCTTGTTTGACTCCTGCATCCTTTCTGGTTCTTACTTCCTTTCACTCAGTTCCTTAAACTCTGTACTTATGTGCCCATCTTTTCATATATTCTCTTGCTACTCTTTTTGCTTGACCATTTTGTCTTCTAGCAATTCTTTATGCTTCAATTCTGAATCTGTAACTTCTCTGTTAATTTGAACCATATTGCTCATCCAACATGGTGTAAAGTTCAGTGTAAAGCCGTTCTGATTTAAAATATACCACATTAAAAAGAAAAATAACATGTCAGAAAGAAAATACATGACTTTGTAACTGCCATTTATGTTCTTTATTAGTAAGAATTCCGGACTTCTTATATCATCTAGACACAAAATCAGATGCTTAGGTACTATTGTTATTTTTTTTTACTTCCTAATCTCATTCAGTTAGTTGTGCTTCCACTTAATTCTGCAGTTTTCACTGCCTTTTTTAAAACGTTAAAATGCAGTGTTTTGAACTTTTCATTTCATTTTATTATTATTTTTTTTTATTGGGGGGCCATACCCTGCAGCACTTAGAGGTTACTCTTGGCTCAGGGGACCATATGGGATGCTGGGAATTAAACCTATGTTTGTCCTGTGTCATCCATGTGCAAGGCAAAAATGCCCTACCACTGTGCTACCACTTTGGCCCATTGAACTTTTATTTTAAACCAAAATTTATATCCTGGTCTTTTAGTTTAGTCTGCAAGGGATTGAACAGGATCTACTGGAATGTAATTCCCTGAGGATAGTAGCATTACCTCTGAGGGAAGAGTACCTCTGATCATTTTTTGACCAAATTTTTGAATTTTTAGATAAACATAACAAGTCAACACAGCTAAAACACCAAGAAATTTCTTTCTTAAAATTTTTAATTCATTACCTGTAAAATAATATGTCATTAACTTCTTAGAAAAGTAAATATCAGGTTTTAATATTTCTTTTTATTCTTTTTCTTTTTTTTCTTTTTTCTTTTTTGGTTTTTGGGCCACACCCGGCTGTGCTCAGGGGTTACTCTTGGCTATCTGCTCAGAAATAGCTCCTGTCAGGCACGGGGGACCATATGGGACACCGGGATTCGAACCAACCACCTTTGGTCCTGGATCGGCTGCTTGCAAGGCAAAACGCCGCTGAGCTATCTCCCGGCCCCGGTTTTAATATTTTCTTTTTGTTGTTGTTGTGTGTTTTGTTTTGTTTTTTTTTTTCGAACCCCACCCGTTTGATGCTCAGCCGTTACTCCTGGCTAAGCACTCAGAAATTGCCCCTGGCTTGGGGCACCATATGGGACGCCAGGGGATCGAACCGTGGTCCTTTCCTTGGCTAGCACTTGCAAGGCAGACACCTTACCTCGAGCGCCACCTCACCTGCCCAGTTTTAATATTTCTAAGAAATTGAAAAGATAATCAAATTTGTTGATATAAAATATGACCTGGTATGTTAGACAAAGCAGAATTACTAAATGCACGCACACATACACACACAACCTTTCACTAATGAAATTAAAAGAGTAATTTTTTTTAAATGGGACCGGAGTGGTAGCACAGTTGGTAGGTCATTTGCCTTTTATGTGGCAGACCAGGGTTCGATGCCCAGCATTCCATATGGTTCCCCCAGCTTTCCAGGAATTTCTGAGCACAGAGCAAGAAGTAACCTCTGAACGCCACCAGGTGTGGTCCAACACACCAAAAGTAATTTTTTTTTGTTTTTTTTTTGGGGGGGGGGGCCACACCCAGTGACACTCAGGGGTTTCTCTTGGCTATGCACTCAGAAATCGCTCCTGGCTTGAGGGACCACATGGGACGCTGGGGGATTGAACCACAGTCTGTCCTAGGCTAGCGTGGACAAGGCAGATAGATGCCTTACCTCTAGCGCCACAGCTCCGGCCCCCAAAAGTGATTTTTTTAATTAGGGAACAAACCAAAGCCAAAACAACTGAGTTCAATGTATGAAAATAAAAATTATTTGTAAATCAATTGTGGGTCTGCATTTTTCTTTGGGGAAAACACAATTATCTTAATTAAAATGATATCAGGGAAATAAAAATAAAACTTAAATTTATCTTCTTTATAAATTGATTGACAAATTAAGGTAGGTTAAGAAGTTCATGCTCTGGAGAATACTTTTTCACAAAATATTCCATATATTCTGATAATATTAAAGAAATAAATATTTC